>NC_056732.1:382447768-382497768 GCF_019279795.1 Protopterus annectens | reverse complement strand
TATATATCTATATATATATATATATATATATATATATATATATATATATATTTTTTTTTTTTTCTCTCTGTCAATGCACTCTGGAACTTTTAATCTTACGCTATCTGCATTGAATCTTTCCATTATCTTTTAAATTTTACTATACTCATTCTGAATATAATATTTTTGATTATAAAAACTGTGATATACTTTCTGTTCTTTGAGCTTGGGTCATGACTATTTTCTGCTATTTGAGCCCAGGTCATGGTTAAAAAGTGTCAGTTGGCCAAACCACTTACCCGGTGAACAAATAGTAAATAAATAACTAAATAAATAAATAAATACATGAATACATTCAGTAATCCCCAAGGATAAAGGTTTAGAAATTATTTCAAATTATTATATAATGCTGCACTACAGGTGGGGAGAATTACATTTTTAATAGAAATGTTAGATATTATTTAATCTTATTTTTTTATAAAATTAATGGGAAAATATATAGACATAGAATGGTAGAACTATAGGCACCCAGTTATATTATTTTATTTGAGAAGAGAAATGTATTTCTTTCCTTGGATTTTATATAAAATTTTATTAAAAGTTACGTACTTAGCATAGCTAGGCGCTATCCATTTTCATTCATCCTCAGTGAATGGGTTACACATCTGATCCTCGGATCGACTCGGCCACATACTTCTAACTTTGGTTCCAACTCTTAAGTTTTTCCCTCTACCTATAATGCCCTAGTCCACTTTCAATATCTCAGATAGATTTTGTTGCCATAAAATCCCAATTAGTTAGATAAAGAAAGGGATAGCTCAAAGAATGTGGATCAAACCCGTAACTATATAATTTCCCCTAAAAAAATCAAACAGGTTCCTCCAGAAATTTTTAGGAAGGGGAGAATGTTGGAGTTATAGAAGAATGACAATGGACAACACAGATGCCTAGGTATGGTGAGTACATACATTTTGAATCTGATGCTGTCCTTTTTATTCTTCCTCAACAAATGGGGCAGAGTCCTTAGCTACATTTACCTTGGGTGCCCTCATGGAAGGATATTCTCCAGAACCATTGAGCCAAAGACAGCTCTGCTTCTGGATAGTAGATCCAATTTGTAATGAGTAACACAGTTATGAGCATTGGACCATGTGGCTGCTGTGTAAATATCATCAATAGAAGTTCTTGACCAAAAAGCAGATGAAGTGGTCATGGATCTAACTGACTGGCTTTTGGACGGCCTTGGTAGAGAAATGCCTGGTGAAGAATAGGTCCAAGAAATGCAGTCAGTAATCCATTTAGCCAATGTAACTCTGGAAACTGGAAAACCCAGTCGATTTGATGAGAAGTATACAAATAGCTGATCTGATTTTCTAATTTGTTTCATTCTGTGTAGGTAAAAACATAATTGTCTATACACATCTAGGAGATGTAGTGTGTATTCTCCTTTGTTTGAAAAATTTGGAAAGAAAATTAGTAAATGAATGGGTTGGTTAATGTTAGATTCAGAAGCCACTTTGGGTAAAAAAGAAGGGTTTGTTAATAAAGATACCTTGTCTTTACAGAAAATAATCTATGGAGTCTTTTATGAAAGAGCCTGGAGTTCAGAAATTCTTTTTGCACAAGTGATAGCTACTAAAAAGGCTGTTTTCCACAACAGGAATTTTAAATAATTTTTTGCAAAGATGGTAAGACTGGGTTCCCCTTATTTGTTGATGTACCAGACTACAGACAAATGTATGGCAGTGGTGGCAGCTCACTTGAGACTAAAAGGATTCTGAGTGTTTCCATACCTAGATGACTGAATTGCAATAGTTCCTACAGGAAAAACTTCTTGGAATGCCTGCAATGCTAATAGGACAGCTCTCATCTCCACATCATTAATATGTGAATTATTCTGTTAGGTGGACCATGTGCCTTTAACCGTCCTTCCCAAGTAATGCCCCCCCCCCACCCCAATCAGGAGGTATATGTAGTCACAGTGGCCATCAAGGGTAGTAAAACAAAGGGTCGACCTAGGAAAATGTAATCTGACTGGATATTTCACTGGATATAGCATTTGTAAATCAGTGTAAGCTTGACTGGAAAGGATAAGGGCTGTTGATGACTAGACCATTGAGCAACTAGAATCCATTAAAGAACATGCATATAGTAATGTGCTAAATAAAGGGAGTAGTACTATTGCTGCTGCCAAAGACCCCAATGCTTGAAGAATGAATTAGGCTGGAGGAGATAGGTGAGATAGAATTTGATGAAACTGGGATATGACTGTGTCTATGCGATGAGCTGGTAAAAATGCAAGCGTGTTGTCATGTTCAGATGTACACTAATAAACTCCAGATTCTGCGCTGGTGTTAGATTTGACTTGGCATAGTTGACTGTTATTCCCAGTAAGTGATGAATCTGGAGAAAATAGTCCCTGGATTGTTGGAGGAGATGTGTTGAGTGGGTAGTGAGGAGCCAGTTGTCTAGCTATGGAAACACTTGGAATCCTTTTAGTCTTAGGTGAGCTGACACCACTGCCATACATTTGGTGAACAGCCTGGGGCCTGTGGTGAGTCCAAAAGGCAGGGCTCTGAATAGGTAATGACTAGCTCCCAGCTGAAAGTATAACTATCTTTGGGAGTGCCTGTTTATTTTGATGTGATAGTATGCATCCTGAAGATCTAAAGAACACATCCAATCATCCTTGTGAAGAAATAGCAGAATGGACTGTACTGTGACCATTCAGAACTTTGATGTTTTGACATACTGGTTCAGTTTTCTTAGATCCAAAATTGGTCTCAGGTTCCCTGTCATAAGTTCTGAATCCTTTTTGGTCTAGTGGGTCCTCCTGGATTATTTATTTGTCCTGCAGCTTTTGAATTTCTCTGTCTCCTGCCTTCCTCTGACTGGGTGCAACACCAATGAGCTTCTTTCTTTTGTAGACTGGAAGTTGGGAAAATGGTATGAAGTAACTTCTGCATATTATTTTTAGCACCTAAGTATCTTTTTTATAGTAACCCAGGCATCTGCATGCAAGGACAATTGTCCCCAACTGCCTACAGAGGTAGGCAGTTGGGCAGCACTTCAGGAGAGCTGATAGGGCCTATCCAGAAAAGAATCGTGGAAACCCTGATTTTGCAGGCCTTCTCTGCCTCTAGGGCAATGTCTGCCATTAGAACTACCTCATCTGCCTCCAAAAGACTTGTCAGCATGTGGATCTTGGAAAGGTCCCTGAGATTTGCAAAACTACATTTGCTTACCACCTCTCTGATTTCTAGAGAACGTACGTTGAAGGGTAGAAAACTTAATTCCCACAGCAGAGAGGGTTGTTCCTTCTTGTTTGCTGTGGGTAAGCATTTCTTTCACAGATGGGCCAAACAGGTGTTCCATGAAAAGGAGCATTGATGAAAGATATCTTGAAAGATTCCGCAAAGTCCCATAGCTGCATAAAATAATGTCTCCTTATGGCAGTGCCTGAACCAGCCACCCATGAGGCGCCTTCAGCTGTGTGAGAGATCAACCTCATGGATGCACTGGAAATTGATAAATGAATGGCCAACTGAGATGATGATCTTTTGAAATCCTCTGTAGACATAGACTCAGAGAGAGCGAGTTTGACAGTTCTTTGGTCAAATCTCTCTCTCTGCAGCTTTGTAAAATATGCCAGATAGTTAAGAGACCTCAATGCAAATGTTGTTGAGGTAAAGACTCCCATTTCCAAATCTGTCCAATGCTCTAGACTCTGTTTGGCAGGTGGACAGATGAGCTTTGTTCTGCTAACTCTTTTTTAGTGACCACCTCCACCAGCATAGCATCTACTGGGAATCTTTTGTTCCAGTGAGGTTTATCTTTAAATGGAGATAGGAATTTGTCAGGTTTGCATGGTATAGGCTCAACAAAATCTGGCTCCTTCTATGCCTGTCATGAGACTAAATGAATAAGCTCATCTGCTGGGTGGGGTCACCCAAGATGTACATGGGCCAGAACCAAAAGCTTCCAAAAACACTAAAGAAGGATTATCAGAAGACCAACCACCTTTCTGTCTAAGGACCTCTAATATGTCTCCAAAGGAGACATTATCTGGTGGTGATCTGGAGGACCCTCCTCCTTTCTAAAAATCAGTATCTTCAGTGAGAGATTCCTACAGGGAATCTATGTGAATCCTCTTGCATGTACTCCTGCAATGGACCTCATCGGAGGATGTTTAGGTGAGGAATCATAAGAGAAGGGGAGTTCCTCTATGGGGACTGACTGGAAGCTAGCTGGAACCTGAGGAATAGGCCTGATGCACTCAGAGCTCAAAACTGAAGAGGGAATAGGAAGTGAATCTGATGTATGAAAGACTGTATCTCTAGAAAGAGAAAAAGCTCTTTCCACAACCTCAAAGGTAAACAGATCCAGAGAAGCTGTGATCACTTGCACCAGAGCCAAGACTTCCAGAATGGGTAGATCATGACTTCAACTGGACAAGTACTTGGATGAGGGAACCAAACCCTAGCTGTCCACCACTGAGGCTCCAAGGTGCAGGGATGGATCTGATAACAGTGGAGTAGATTCCTGCCCCATGAACTAATGCCAATGCTTCGGCTCAGGGACCCATTCCAATCTGAAGGAATAGGAGCAGACCTGGTCAGGGATGCTGTTGGAGTTCAAGAAGTGATTCTCTTTCAGATCTGACTCTGGAACTCTTGGAGCAGTTAGATCCTGGGGCTCCAAAACCAAAGGTTTGATTGAAGAAGGAGATAGCACTGCATGAGTAGTGGCCTGAAGACTTATGGAAGCAATAGAGGACAGAGCCAAAATGACCCCTACCTGAATCTGAGCTATAAGGAACTTTCGCATCATCCTATCCACATCCACTTCAGAAAGACTTCTGGAGGACTGGGAGGATGTTGTAGACTGGGGCCTATAGTGCTTTTTGGGAGTTTGCATAAAGGGAGAATGGAGCCTAGGTGAAAAAGGAACCAAAATGAACTCTGGGGAACAAGCTCTTAGAGTATATGATGTATTAGGTTTCAGATCCAAGGACTTGGGATCTGAAACCTGAGCTGTGGGGCTTGCTGAAATAATGATCTGAATATCAGACAAAATATTTAACTTTCACTTACAAAAACTTGCCAAAAACAGTCGAGAGAAGGACCCTACATCTGAGCATGATGGCGGCAAACGAGATATTGGATGTTGAAAGTGGACTAGGGTATTATGGGTAGAGGGAGGAGTTTGAGAGTTGGATCCAAAGTCTGAAGTATGTGGCCATGTCGGATCTGAGGATTGGATCCATAACCCATTCATTGAGGAAGAATGAAAAGGACAACATTGGATCATTTTTAAGTACTTTACTGATGATTTTTTAATTTTGGGTAGGTTTGGCAAAAAATCAGGTTTATATTTTTTCAATATTTGAATCACTTTGTGTAGCATATGAAACTCACTATGAATTTCTGTAAAACTACTTTAATAATTTTGTATATTTTATTGACTAAAGTCAATGAGCACCATTGATTACTAAACCAGTCAGAAGTAATAGTTTCACAAATTATATAAATATGCATTCCACACAGTTAAAAAGAAATATTTACAAAGAGCAAATAGTTAGGGCTGGCAGATTAACAGGAAAAATATATTTTCCTGAAAGAAATGTGTGCCCTTAAACATAAGTTTCTTATGAGGGGTTATTGATAAAATGTAATAGACAAAGATGGGACTACTCTTGTTTGTGGTAGAAAAGAAAAATATATGTCTTGTATTTTAAAAAAGAGATAGGTGTTAACAATCATGGACATGATTATGAATCAAGCAACAAAATGATGACTATGAAAGTTGTCTATTCTTTAGATGCACCTTTCATTAAAAAAATTTTGTATGACAACTGGGGGATCCTGAAAAATTGTTCAAATATGATGCAGGTTTTAGGGAATGGAACAACATTTGTACCTAAAAGAGGAAAAACTATCAAGGATTTATTAGAAACAAAATTGTTAATCACAGAAACGGCTGTCCAAATGGTCACTTATTAGTTGTCTATTAGAGTGTGACTTTAGGAAGATACGCATGTAATATACAATGTGCTTTCTCCTGTAATTCAATGATTTTATCCTGTTATATGCATATTTCGCTATTTTGTTTATAGAGACTATACCTTTAGAAAATTGTCTCTGCATATTTATGGGCACATATATGACAATGAATGCAGAGATGACATGCACGCTTTGTCTAAGCATACCATACAATGTAAAGAAGCTATATTTAAATTTTTAGTTTTATAGAGAATTTCTTCCCATTATGACAAACAAATTATTGAAGAATTATTGGACTGAGGAGACTATTGGTGGAAGTTTAAACTGAATGCATGTGTAAAGCCAAACACTGATGATATGGAAAATGTTCAGGTTGTTTTAATAAGGAAGGTTGAGCACTGAGCAGATGAGACCATATGATTGGATGTAATGTTTTACTGGGATGTTTTAAATATGGAGTTGTTTTAATTTAATAACAATTTGATCAAGTCTTTAGCTGGAGATGAGAGTGCTCACTCTCCATTTTTATTTATTTAAAAAGTGAAGATTTTAAAAGTCATTGTTTTTTTCTGTATCAAACTTCACTTATACAGCATGGGGTATGGAAGAAGGTTTGAGAGTCTAGATGTTTTGTGCAGTATTTTAGGTCTTATTTTTGAAATATAATGCCTTATTTACTGATTTTTACTGGTATCCAGAAGAGTTATGTATGTGCCTGATGGTAGCTGTGATATTATTTCACACTCACACACACACACACACACACACACACACACACACACACACACACACACACACACAGTCATATCATGATCAAATGGGGCCCTAGGCAGGGTAATAGACTGTAGTCTTCCAGCTGTACCTATAACCTCTTAGTCATCTATCCCCCCAGTTATCATAAACCACTGTTCAAACCTGTCAGGCTACATATTACTTTCTTCTTTACTTTTACAGTGTTCATAGAGACTTGCATTTAATTTAAAATAAAAACACTGACAGACGACATGAGCAACAGTAAACTTCTCCCTTGAAACTCACATTTGTTGAAAATGCATCTGGCAGCCCATTAAAGTACAACAGACATGCTGGGATTCATAGGCAAATAGCATATAATGAAGAACTAATTAGCAGCTATATGAGGGCTGCATACATTCAAACGGCAGCTGTATTTGTAAACATCCTGGGACAGCCCAATGGATGCAAGTGTCCTTTTTAGGGGTAGCCCAGGAGCTCTTTCTGGTGAAGTGACTTGTTCAAAGCTATACAGAAGAGAAATAAGTCTGAGAGAATCAAACTCTGTACTACAGAAAGCAGTCATTAGCAGCTCATAGTCTTACTCATAAGCTTAAGTACCAGATAAATTGTTGTAACCTTAAACAGTTCATTTTACATCCACGGACCTGTTAATGTTGAACTTGAAGATTTCATGCTGTCCACGTTAGTCAAAGCCAAATAGTAAACACTTGTCAGCCAACAAAAACAAGGATACCTAGGATCATATCCAAAGAACATGTCTCATATTACGCTGCTCCTGTTTACTACAATCAGTTCTTGCCTTTACACAATAATTACCCTGGGATGCAGGAACTAAGTATTTATAGACTTATGTGTGCATACACAAACACACACACACACACACACACACACACACACACACACACACACACACACACACACACACACACACACACACACACACACACACACACACATCAATTATAGTCCCTTCTATGACTGCATACAACCTAGCATTTGCTTTTGTTTAAATGAATAATAGATAAATAATGTCATAGTAGTGTATTTTAGGTTACTGCAGTGAGAACCATATAATGTAGCCTGTTGACCCCATGCCCTTCCAACCTTTTAGCTGAAAAATTATACAGAAAGACCCAACATCATGAAAAAAATACAAATATTGGTCCTATGTACTTAGAAGGTTGATAGTGTAGCATGTTTGCATTAGCAAGCATTTTCTGAGGAGTACGAACTCCAAAACTCACATATTTGTCATTATTTAGTGACTGCAGTCCATAACACTATCAGAATGCCACACATTTTACAAGAAACAGACCACAAATATAAGGAAGAAAAGCAAGGTAGTTGAGAACTATGCCCTCTGCAAACATATGCACTCATACATGTGCACTCACACACACATGCACATGCACGCTCTTACACACATACACACACACACACATGGCACTCTGGCCATTACTGCATTGTTCTTCTGCCAGATATATTAGTTCCTGCAATTACCATTCTGCAGTAGTGTTATACTTTCACTAGACAATCTGTTGAGCTGCTTTTCCTGCAATTACCATTTACTTGATAGTAATGGGTGGGAGGGTGGCGTAATGGTTAAGGTGTAATGGTTAAGGTGTTTACCTTATAGACACGAGGTGCAGGGTTTGATTATCACATGGGGTAATTGGCTAGGCTTAAAATGGCTCACAAGGGCAGTTAGTCTAGTACTAATCTATGAACCTATAACTTATTAGTTCCTGCAGCAATATTAGTTCCTGCAGCTACTGTCTTACCATAGCATTACTTATACTAGCCAATCTACTTAGGTCCTGCCCCTGCCATAACATTACTTTACTAGCTAAGGTGTACCAGTTCAAAAAAGACCACCCTGTTTAGCTCCAAGAAGCATCTCTCTCTCATTGATGAAAATCCTCTACATCTGAGCAAATGAAAGATAAGAAACCAGAGCAAAACAAAGCAACTGAATGGAGCAAATCCAGGTAATTGGGGTGAGGACTTGTGAGATGTGTGAGACAGTGTCTTTTTTTTCTTTTCTTTTCTCTTCTTCTTTGTTTATGAGGTCCCCCAGCCAGTACTGGACTCTAGGCAGCTGTCTAGGTCACTCAGTGTTGGATCCAGCTCTGTACATATGTAGACACTGCCCTTGAGAAGCCACGTTTATCAAAAAAAAAAAAACACTGCATGCTTACATACACAGAGACTGCAGAAATGCCAGTTCACCTTTGACATGTCTTTAGAGTTTTGGAAAATGCATACCACCAAGCTAAACCCTTGAAGAATCATGGGGAACATACAGAGTCAATACAGAAGGAGATAGAGCCAAGAACTCAACCAAAGAAACAAACACTCTGAGATGGTTACTTGCTATGCGACTGTGCTAATAATCAGTTGTTTTGACATATAACATACCCAGACAGTCAGAGATAGCCAGTCATTGTTTATGATGTTGATGTTTGATTGTGATGGAAAATGAAAGAAATTATGGCTGGTTCAGTAGTCTTAAATACATTGCAAACCCCCTCTCACACACACACACACACACACACACACACACACACACACACACACACACACACACACACACACACACACACACACACACACACATACAAGCACAAGCTGAAGCAGTGATAGGTTTACACTGATTTTGGTAAATACAATATGTTGTGTGACACTACTGCCATGCCAAACCAGTGTCTATTTTACAGTGATAAAACAACAGCAAAAATAAGCACTTTTATCCACAGATAGCATCCATACCCATCAATTATACCCCCTTTGACTGTAAACTCCTGAGATGCCTGATTGTGATTAAAATAATGACCACAGTAAAGTATTCCAATTTAATTCATGCAGATATGTATTAGTCCAGCAAAGTCAGAACAATGGCTGTTTAACTTGACCAAACAATGGCACTCTAGTCATTTGCACCCCTGCAGTAAAACCATTTTGTTAACCAGGTGCACCTCAGATGACTAATTTTGCTGTAAATATATTAACAGTAATAATGGCTACATTAATGTACTTTATGTCTGCTTCATAAACAAAACACAGTAGTCACAATAAAGCATTTTAATTTACTTCACACAAATGCACACTAGTACTGCAAAGCCAAATTAAGGACAGTGTAAACTGAGCAAACTACAAATGGGTCAGTCACTTGCTTAATCCACAGATTACCCCACCCAGCAGTTATAGCTCCTTTGTTGACTGAATACAACTCAGATGTCTGATTATGACCAAATAATGGCAATAGTAACATATTTTAACTATTTCATACAAGCAGTGCTGAAGTGCTCCAACTTGTTATATATAAATTTCATTAGTCAAGCAAAACTAACAAAAAAAATGAACAAACAGCAGTCAGTCATTTTGAGCAACACATTGTCCCTACCCAGCAATAATGGCTACTTTGCTGTCTGTGCACATCTCTGAAGCCCAACTGTAAATAAATAAATAAGTATAAAATATGGGTTGCAGTAATGTATTTTCATACAAACACAGAGTTACTCACCAGCCACAGAAAAGTACCCCAATACCATTAACTGCTCAAACGTAGTTGCCTGCTATGATTAAATAATACAAATAATGGTTACTGCACACTACTGCTTTTTCCCACCAAGGCTGCTTTACCCCTTGCCATCCCTCACTTCACACTACTGCTCCTTCTACAGCAGCCATTTAAAGTCTGCAGGCTTTCTGTACGTAGCAACACTGGATGGCATAGAGCAGAAAGTCCATGGATTGGTCATGTCTGAAGCACTTTGTCTAGAGGGCACAGCAGCTGCATCTGCTTCATCACAGTGAAGCATGCTGCATAAAATAAAAAACATACCACTGTAGAATTTGTCTTTTTACTGTTTTTGATACTCTCCAGCAACTATATGCATGCATGCTGTAGTGTACATAGCATGTTTGCTGACATCACTGGAGCCAAGGAAAAGCTGAATCATCAGATAGATGTGAGTAGGAAAATAAATGAGGCAGCCTTTCAGATCAGATGGTCAATGATACCATGCCTGTATTAATGACATGCAGTTCTAGATTTTCTATCTCTGAAAGGACAAACAATAAAGATTCTTCAAATGATCAATCTTAGAATAGTGGAGGACTTGTGCTTGAAGTCTCATGACTTAACCTAAGCCTTAGGAGTTGTCCTAAGGCATATATTCTCAAGCCACAGAGCTTTTCAAATGTTTAAATGGCAAGGGAGAAGCCAAAATATGCAGCACCTGTCAGGCAAGATTATGTGTATTTTTAATTGACATCAACAATGGTAATTACCAGAAGCAGGAATTTATCCAGAAATCCATCTGACACTGACTTGTTTTTGTTTTCAACATTAATGACCGTGGTGGTGCTACAATCTCCGATGATGATACAGATACTGCCTGCTATACCTATGGATGAGTCAGAAAATACTATTTTCCTATCATTTTCATTCCAGTGCTTGTAATTGCCTGACTATTGGTCCTTGGACTTTGAAAAATTAAGTATCAAGGTGCTGCTTACTGTGATAGATCCGAAGTCTACTTAAGACACTAGGTCTTGCTGGGGGTTCCTATTGCTAAGTCAAATTTTCAGTTGTGTGAATCACTAAAGGTCGACATTTAATGATCGAACAACTGAAAATTTTAATTTGTTACTGTAAACATAAAAAAAAAAAAATAAAGAAAAAGTAAAGGGTGTAGGCAGGGGGGCAAGCCCCCCTGCACCCCCCACACCCCCGCTACTTAAATATACCAAATCCGAGATCACGCTACAGTGTAGTAATGGGGAAATCATCCCTTTCTGCACCGTAGTACATTAAAGTGCGATCTCGGAGTTGGTATATTTAAGTAACGGAGGTGTGGGGTGCAGGGGGGCTTGTTAGATTACTTGTTAGAATTTCTGTGTAGCCACTGATAGCAGTGGGGGGATATTCTGTCCTGCCTTATATAAGTGGTACATTTTGGGTTATCTCTGCTTAATATCTGAGCTTTGGCCGGCTAAGATCTACCTGAAATCAACTGGACGTATAAGTGAATTTAAGTACACTTTTATCTGCTCTTTTTCATATAGTACTGTATTTAATTTATTAATTTGTGTTTCTCACTGAATATTAACTCAGCTGAAGTTGTGGCTGTCTCTCTATAGTTAGTTCCCCACCCACTCTCCTTGTTCTTGTTTTGGTGTTAATGTTGGTGGCTTTGAAATTGCCCGCCCCTCTTGTAGATTTGTATTTGGATACTCCTTCTGGGCCCATCTCATTTGCTCACTCAGCTGAGTGCAGTGAGATCATATTCTGATTTCAGGCACTCCTACTATGTACAAAGAGAGCATTTGGGAAGGACAACCCCTGTAGCCTCTTAATCCTGCTCTGTTCCCTCCCGCAAAATAAATAAATAAAAAATATATATATTTTAGTCAGCTGCTCTTACTCTAACTGTCTTAGTTGCTATTCTGCGTGCTGTTATCTGTTCAGTCATTCTTACTCTGTACTTATTACTGCTTGTTAGTAGCCTTCTAATTTACTGCCTTCTACAGTTGTTTTTCAGTCATTTGTTAATTTAATTGCATTTATTTGAACTGTATTTGCCATAGTGTTGCTACACACTTGGGTGTACTGGCCTGCACTGCAATTTGAATTGTATTTACTGCTGTTTTAGCTGCTTTTCTAAGCTTGTTTCCTGCCTTTCCTGTAACTAGTCTAGTCCAGATACAGACTGTTGGTAAGTTTCTGAGCCCCCTCAAGCCTTTCTGTGTTGGAGGGAAGCCTTCTAGCTTATCAGTGGGAGTGGTAAGTACTAGGTAGCCTATCCACCATGGGAAGAGTGGGTTTTGGCCCAGAAATTGTAGTTCATTGGCCGTTTGGGCAGTTTTTCCATCTCTTTCTACTTTATGGTTTAAAAAGCTCGTTTTGCATTTGGTCCCCACCTTTCCTATAACTAGTGTAGTCCAGGTACAGATTTGATGTATCCAGGACTGTTGGTAAGCTTCTGATCCCCCAAGCCCTTCTGTATTGGACAGAAGCCTTCTAGCTTATCAGTGGGAGCGGTAAACAGTATGTAACCTATCTACCACAGGAGGAGAGGTTTCTGGCCCAGAAATTATAGTTTATTGGCCGTTTGGGAAGCTTTTCCATCTCTTTCAACCTTCTGAATTAAAAGCCTGTGTTTGCACTTGTTTCCTGCCTTTCCTGTTAGTAGTCTAGTCCAGGTACAGAGTAGCTGTATCCAGGACTCTTTGTAAGCTTCTGAGCCCCTCAAGCCTTTCTGTGTTGGAGGGAAGCCTTCTAGCTTATCAGTGGGAGTGGTAAGCACTAGGTAGCCTATCCTCCACGGGAAGAGTGAGTTTTGGCCCAGAAATTATAGTTTATTGGCCGTTTGGGAAGCTTTTCCATCTCTTTCAACCTTCTGAATTAAATGCCTGTGTTTGCGCTTGTTTCCTGCCTTTCCTGTTAGTAGTCTTGTCCAGGTACAGAGTTGCTGTATCCAGGACTCTTTGTAAGCTTCTGAGCCCCCCAAGCCTTTCTGCGTTGGAGGGAAGCCTTCTAGCTTATCAGTGGGAGTGGAAAGCATTAAGTAGCCTATCTACCACAAGAGGAGTGGTTCCTGGCCCACAAATTGTAGCTATTGGCCATTTGGGCAGTTTTTTTCCATCTCTTTTAACTTTCTGGTTTAAAAGCTGCACTTGTGCTTGTTTCCCACCTTTCCTGTAACTAGCCTAGTCCAGATACAGAGTTGCTGTATCCAGGACTGTTAGTAAGCTTCTGAGCCTTGCAAGCCTTTCTGTGTTGGAGGGAAGCCTTCTAGCTTATCAGTGGGAGTGGTAAGCACTAGGAAGCCTGTCTACCATGATGACAGGAGTGATTCTTGGCCCAGAAATTGTAGTTTATTGACCATTTGGACAGTTTGTCCGCCTCTTTCAACTTTCTGGTTTAAAAGACTACATCTGCGCTTGTTTCCCATCTTTCCTGTAACTAACCTACTGGGTAGCACTAGAAAGCCTTAAACTGATACAAGCCTTCTAGCTTAGAAGAGAGGCTTTGGAGTAATTAAGTAACAGTTTTCTATACTTTCTTGCTGTACTTAACTGTTTTCTGCCTAAACGCAGATTTTCCAGCATTTATTGTGATTTAAAAGCTTGTTTTTTTCACATATTATACTTATTTGACTGCCTGCACTTTTAAAAAGTCATTTTTTGTTTAAATAATTTGTTTAACTGTTGCAGGCTACACACTAAATTGCGATAGCCTTTTCTGATCGTTCGTAATCATTTAAAGCTGTTTTAAGGGTATTTTTTTACTGTTTTTGCCTTATCTTTTCAAAAAAACAAAAAAAACAAAAAAATTCCTTGTTTCCCGTCTTTCTAAGCTAGTATAGTCCAGTTTTCAGGCTAGTGCTGAATTCAGTGCTGTGATACTAGTTTCTGAGTTGCCCATACCTTACATGGATAGAAGGAAGTTTCTGTGTTCACCTGTGAGAGAGGGGAGCTTTGAGCAGCCTATCTGTCCCTGGAGGAGTGGTTCCGCCCAGAAGTTAGTAGTTTATTGGCTATTTTGGGCTAATTTCTCTCTCTTTCATTTTCCTATTAAAAAAAAAACGCATTTACACGGTTTTGCGCACCGGGCAGCACCAGTTAGCTACGGTTAAATTATTCATGGCTCAACTAACTCTTCTCTTCAGTTTTTCCCTTGAAACTAGTCTAACTCTCAACCTAAGCACTCAAAAAGTATCCTACAGCCCAGCACTTGCTCAGACCTAATAGCAAGCACTAATATACCCTGACACTTGATTGCCCAGCAGGGCAAGGCTCGTTATTCACCCCTCACCAACCAAGCAACTAAGCTCACCCTACTATTCAGGCATGACCTAAGGGCAATTTCATGTGTACTCTCCAGTCCAGCTGGTGAATCTGGGTATCCTGAGGCAATGTTACAACTGCCTCATGTACACAGACAACCCTCTCCTCCTACCACAAAACACTAACATTTGTGAGAGATGCAGTTATACAGCCAAACTGGAGGCTAAGCTGTCTTCACCCAAGACTGAAGCAGACAGTCAAGAGGAGTAGGTTAACACTTGCACCACACCTCCAGCCACACATAAACCTACTAAAACAGCACTGGCAAAAGATACACATAAATACACAAAATCATACTCGGAGGCTCTAAATAAAAACCTGCAAAATCATCAGAGACCTACAAAGCAGACACCCAAACAACCTGCACCTCCCGTCACAAACCAGACAACACATAAAACACAAAATCAGTGTGCCGCACAATCACAGCCCTTAAGGCGAAATAACATACCTAACACACTAGTAATAGGTGACTCTATAGTCAGGCACACTGACGTCCCACTCACTAGGCTGGACAAGCAGAAGGTTACTGTTAGTTGCCTGTCAGGAGCCAGAATCCGCCAAATAACACAAGAACTCATGTCACTCTAGAAGAAGTACAAATATGACTCTGTCATTGTTCATGTTGGTGTGAATGACCTGAGACATACCTCTCTGGACTACATGAAAAGAGACATGGAAGAGCTCTCTGATCATGTAGTCCAGGCTGGTATGACCCTGACCCTGAGTAGCATCCTGCCCTCACCAAGAATGATACCTCAGTATAAAAAAAAAAAGATCAATTTCAACAATTGGCTAAGCTTCTGGTGTCATTCAAAGGGGATCCAGTGTCTGTCAGCCTGAGACGACATGCTCGACAAGCCGCATTGCTTCGCAAGAGACAGCTTACACCTATCCCCCCTAAGCTTTCGAATACTGGACAAGGCTCTTGCTGCCTCCATAGTGCCTTTTTTAGGCAAGGCTCAAAGTCAAACCCACCTCCGTAAACAGCACAATTAACAAAAAACTGAGGGTTATGCTACTCAATGCCAAGAGTTTAAATCTCAAAATGCACTTGCTTGAAGCACTCCTCAGTATGGAGAACGTCGACATCTGTGCAGTAACTGAAACCTGGTTTAAGGCTCCAGAGAGCACCCCAGCACTACCAGGCT
The DNA here is from genome assembly GCF_019279795.1 of Protopterus annectens. NCBI lineage: Eukaryota > Metazoa > Chordata > Ceratodontiformes > Protopteridae > Protopterus > Protopterus annectens. The sequence continues at coordinate 382,482,029 of NC_056732.1, read as the reverse complement.
ACAACTCATACCGCATGTTTCAGCCACAGGACATGGACCGAAACACAAAAGGAGGGGGTGTATCCATATTCATCAAGGATACCTACACCTCCAGGTTAGTGGCACAGCATGATACCTCTGAGATCATCCATGTGCAACTAACATCGGGCAAATCTGCAATGCAAATTGTGGCCTGCTACAAATCACCCACCATGAACCAGGACCACCACTCCACCTTTCTGGAGACACTGGAAAACATGAAGGTCCTACCAAACACCCTGATATTGGGCGATTTCAATTACCCTACCATTAACTAGGAAAACTACTCAAGTACAAACTCCCAGGCCCAGCGGTTCCTGGAATTCATCAACTCAAATGCCCTGGATCAGTGGTAAACTCTCCTACCAGAGGTGAAAACATATTGGACCTGGTCATCACCAACATGGGTGACAGGTGTTCAACACCGGAGGTCAACCCGTCACTAGTTAGATCAGACCATAAACTAATCACTCTGGATGTCCACACCCCACCACCATCCCCAACTAAGGAAACCACAGTAAAAAACTTTTTTAAAGCAAACTTCACCATACTTAAGACAGCGGGTGGTAAGTTTCACAGCCCCCACACTAAAGGATAATGCTGTCCAAGATGCAGAAACCTTTACAAATGCACTCTATGAGCACCTACAATGATGCATGGATCATGCCATCCCTAGCAAAACCAAGACTCACTCCTCTAAGAGAAGGAAAGCAGTTTGGTGGACCCCTGCCATAAACAGGCTATACAACAGAAGGAGAAAATTAGTTCAGAAAAAAAGCAAATCCCAAGAAGGAAAGACATCCCTGATCAGTATCAGTAAGAAACTAAGGTCCCTCATAAAATCATCCAAGGCTAACTTTGAAAGAAAAATAGCCAATGATTCAAAAGATAACCACAAAGCCTTCTTTAGCTATGTTAAAAATCTAAGTGGCAACTCGCAGATATGCATTGAACTAGTGCAAAATAGCACAAAGTATACTGAACCTACTGATATTGCCAACATCCTGGCAGATAGATTCAGTGCAAACTTCACCCCTCTCTCATCCCCAAAAGGGCCCACAACACTACCGGAAAAGTGTAGTGTCCCGGAAATCACATACGCACAGGTGAAAACAGCGCTTTCAAAAGCGAAAAACACAGCGTCAATGGGGCAAAATGGCGTTCCAGGCTGTGTCTTGCACAAACTACAGAACGAACTAACCCCCCCCCCCCCAAACACGCTGTTCAACCTCAGCCTCTCCACAGGCTATGTGCCCATAGAATGGCGCACAGCAATGGTTATTCCTCTCCACAAAGGAGGGGCCACAACTGACTCTGGTAACTATCGCCCCATAAGCCTGACTAGCCTGGTCTGCAAGGCTATGGAGCGCATCATCATGGAACTCATTAACAAAGGCATTGGGAACCTTCAAACACTTGAGCTGACCCAGTTTGGCTTTGTTAAGGGCAGATCATGGCTACTAAACCTGGTTGACTTCTTTGAGACAGTCACTAAGGCCATAGACGAGGGAAAGTTGGTTCACACAGCCTACCTTGACCTCACCAAGGCTTTTGACACCATTCCCCACTCAGGTATTACAGAAAAACTCACCAGCCTGAACATAAACCCCTACGTCATGAGTTGGGTTGCCAACTGGCTTACAGACATAACTCACATGGTAAGAATAGCGGGCTCCAGGTCCGACTCTAAACCAGTCACAAGTGGTGTCCCACAAGGCTCGGTCCTGGGACCCCTACTGTTCGGCATATACTTCTCAGAAGTACAGGCAAACACAGGAGGACTATGGCTAACCAAGTTTGCTGATGATTGCAAACTGTGAGCCATAATTTACTCTCCAGCTGACATGGACATCCTTCAAAAGGGCCTTACTGAGACGGACACCTGGTGTCAAAGTCATGGCCTCAAGCTAAATGCCAAAAAATGCATAGTCATCCCGTTTGGGAAAAACAAAACACCCACGAATTACCACATAGGTGGCAGCCCCCTTAATACAGAAGAGGTAAAAAGAGATCTGGGGACCCAGGTAGATAGTAATCTCTCCTTTGATAATCATATTGCAAAAGTAGTTAGGAAATCCTTCTATGTGTCCCATCTAACTACTAAAGGGTTTGCATCTAGAAATAATGAGGTTATAGTGCCCCTCTACTCGTCACTCATCAGACCCATCATAGAGTACAATGCCCCATTTGGGATGTACCTCACAAGACACTTCCAACAGCTGGAAAGACTACAAAAGTACCTCACCAAGAGGATTACTGGTCTCAAACATATGTCCTATGCAGCCCAACTGAAACAACTCCGGCTGTACTCAGTGGCATATTGCTTACTCAGTGGTGATCTCTGCCTGACTTACAAAGCCATGTCCAACTCAGAATTGATGGACATGCTGCACCTAAAGAAATCCAAGTCACTGCGAGCCATGTGCTCTAGTGAGCTAAACCTCACCACAACAATAAATAGAACATGCTGGAGGGATAGATTCCTGTCATAGAGACTCCCCATGCTTTGGAACAAAATTCCAAACTACATTAGGCAGAGCCCCTCACTAACACTCTTCAATAGAAACCTTGGTGAGTGGATGGGTAACAGAAAATACACCCCTGGGATCACTCCATTGGCTCTGCTTGACAGAGGATCAGTTAATTAATCAATGGGGTGGCGAAGGTCGACACACTGTGGCTCGGCTTATAAATGCCCTCGGGCAGTACCTACCTATGAACCTATGAACCCGTCAGGGTAAGTTTTCTTTCTTTTATTTATTTATTTTTTTACTTTCAAAATTACAGAACTTCGATCATATGGTGTCAACCATATGGTATTCGAAGTTCTGTAACTTTGATTTTATAATAGGCAACCCTTGCTGTCTGGATTCTGCTGAAATCAAAGTCTAGTTATAATTGCATTTACAGTCTGTTGCCCACAGAAACTTGCAACACCAAACTCTGAGCAGTAACTAATAACTTTTTATAAACAAACCACACATACTACTGTTGCAGCTTTAGTTACACCGTACTACTTTACTTCTCAAACAGCATGGATGATATGAGAGATACAATACAAACAAATATCTCTAACAATGTTATCTGCTATAGTCTCTATAGTAGTTTTACATCCTGTTTTTCTCCATGGTACTCTTTTTGGACTTTGTATGAGAACATCTGTTTGCTGATGTTTGCAGAAAAACACATTTTCATCCTGTAATGCTGATATTGTCTTTTAAGGAAACACCTTGTGGAAAAACACATACAAATGCTGACTTGATCATTCAAACTTTCTTGGTTAACAGTGTCATATGATAGAAACATGTCCTGTTGTCCATTCTTTAAAGAAGCTGCATACATCCTGTTTTTCCCATTTTTGCTCTTACTGACCATGTGAAATGCATACATTCTATTCTTAAGTCTGTAAGAGGTCAGCTTTTTTGCTGACAGTGTGAAATGCATACATTTTTGCTGATTCTGTAGGAGACATGTCCATTAAGCAAATTCCTTATTTTTCAAGCCACAGTCATTTAGTATGGATGCTAATCACATATTGCCAAGCTCTATTTCTACATTTAGGCAAGCTTTATTTTATACCTTATTTATGTTACATATTTGTAGCAGAATTACTTTTAACCTTCATACTTTGTTGAGCATAATCTAACAGACTTAATAATAGTCCCTATATCAGCAGGCTGGTCATATGGCAAACAGCAGAATTCTCTTAAAGCTTTTTTATCATCCTGGCTAACTTTTTCTCAGGAAGAGTATTCTATAATATAGCTTCATGGCAATGACAGATGTGCAGAAAAGTAACCTGAGCAGTACTTACAAGATGTGATCTATTCTTAAGTTGCAGACACAAGTACCAGTAGGTTTTGCATGTATCCTTTCAGTTTAATCACAATACCTACATGATTGATAATTTCTTAGTCTGCATAGCTCCAAAACTTTACTGTAAAACTTATTATGCTTCCAGCAGAATGAATAACTTGCAGTTTCTTTGCTACATCTCAATAGTATAATTGTTGATTTAAAAAACTGACCAAGGGCAGCACGTGTTCACATTACCATCATATGAGGTTTTAGATGACATTTATACACTGTTTACAATAACTTCTATATACTGCTGTCATGTGTCAGTTTATAGTTATACAGATATGCCTTAAAGCTGAATTATTATTATTTACCTCACCTGTAAAGTTGTGTTTGTATGTTGTAAACCAGAGTGACTTCTCCAAATTTCTAAGCATATTTGCAGTCCTTTCTGAGAGTGAAGCTGACTTTGGCCTCAGTGTTAGGTTAGGTATGACAGTTTTTGGTGGTTGTGGGTAGTACTCCTGGCTAGCCTGTTTTGCTGATTTAGGAAACTGGAAGAAAGACCAAATCATATAGTTAGTTTTCGCTAAATTTCAGAAAATAGGTCATGCAGTCAAACCCTGTGAGATTATAGCTTATTGTTACTATATTTGGTTATACTGTTTGTACACAACAAGGCATTTTCAGATAAGCATTTAAGAGTATAATTAGTATTTAACAAATGTTATTTATATATTATCAGAATTAAAGTGCCCTTATAGGCCAGTTTTGTCATTTTCTTTTCAGTAGTAGCAGTTTTTAACTTGTTTTCCCTTTCTTTTGTGAGAGGGAATATAACACATTTAATTTATAAAATAATACCATTTCCACCATCCACCTGACTTTCTCTTTACATTCACAGTTATTGTCTGCAACTAACATTTATAAGAATTAGCAGTTCCACAGGAGATCCTCTGAGACAGTCTCAGTGATACAGAAGAATTTCGGTACATCTGAGGTCCCTCGCACAAAAAGGCAATGAAAAACTTCCCCACTGATGTAATACTTTTCTCCAGTGCAAGATGGGCATGTTTGCAATCATGACACTCTGTATGCAGTAGAATGGGCATTGATCTGTTATAGTCTGATCTCTTATTGTTTTTACAAAAAGTGGAGACAGTGGCACAGAGGTATTGTTTAATGCAAAAACGATAAGGAATTCATTTTATTTCTGTACAGAGAAACACTCTGGACACACAAATTCTAATGGCATATAAAATGCTTGGAATGTTTGCAGTGCTACATGATACCTACTTACAATAGTGCTATAAATTATTCTCAGCTGCCTATGCTGTCTTCTTATTTTGGCTGTCTTGTTTTCATACAAATATATTGCAAACTACTGCTCTACTTCTGTCCTCAGAAATGGAACTGGAAGGCAGCTGACAATTCCTCCCACTTTCTGTGAACAGGTACTTTCTTGGACAACTTCAGAGCCAACCTCTCCCTCCACATACATATACAAGATTCATAATGCTTGTTCTTATATACATCTTCATCTGCAACTCAGCAGAGCAAAGGTATTTTACAATCTCTAAACACTTGTAGTTTTCAGGGTAAATCTACAAATTTTGCATAGCACATTTAATAAAGGAAGATATATAAATATTTTTGTAGACATAACGTACTATGGCCAGGCATATTATCTATTATCTTTCTAGCATTCCAATAAAAATGCACAGCTTACAAGGCAAGCAGCTCAGTTTATCATTGCAACATTTATCAGTATATTGTTCCTACAACACTATTACTCCAAGTGTCCTGTATGACTTTTAGAAAAACACAGGACTGCAAATAAAAACACAAATGTGTATGTTTAAGATTAAAACTACCACAATTGCCTCAGAAAATATGAGGGAAATCAAAAAGTACTAAAGCAAACCCAGTGTGTCACTCTTCATTGCTGCTCACAGAAAAAGCAGCATTAATCAAATAATTAGACTAACATTCACACTTTTACAAGTTAAACCTGGATCACGTGTAACTGTCATTCTTTTAGTGCAAATTTATATTCTATATCCCCTTTAAAAAATGACAGACTGCTTTATATTAAACATCTCATACAAATAGTGCTTGTGAATCATTAAATCCAAACACACAGCAACACGAAATATCCAAAAAATGCACTCAGGAGGCAATCACTGGAAACAAACTCCCAATTTTTAATGGTGCTTCTGGTACCTCGGCAAACAGCCTTCAAGGAATAACATAAGCCAAAAGCCATTCCCATTTTATGTCAAACTGCTCCAATTAAACAATCATCTCGTCCCATTTTATGTCAAACTGCACCAATTAAACAATCATCTCATCACCCAATAATCTAGTAAAGAACCCGCTTAAACAAACATAGCCATAAAAAGAGGTAAAATATTTTTCCATTTATAATAAGTTACAAAACATCATGTATAAATGTTATAACTTATACATTTAAATTCACATCTAGATTCATACCTTTAGGTTTTAAAGTATTATAATTTAGAATGATCCTGCTTTCTGTTTTTAACAAACTAGCTAAAAAATCCCTATACCATTATTTTTATGGCCTTTTTTGAGAATAGATTCAGTTATTCAACAGAATTTTTTGCAAAGAATGTTGTTTTGTTTAAGCATTACATTGATTATTTAATTTATTTTTATTCACCTTATGATTCAAAATGGAAACAGATGCATCAAGAAATATTAATAGTAAATAATAACTATATCACAACCAGTCATAAAGAAATAGTCCTTAATAGTTTTATCTGGTTATTAAAAGATTTTTGGGTAAATGGAATTACACCTTCTTCTTAAATACCCTATTTAAATAGTATAATTTCCTCTTTCCAAAAATTCACATATTATAACCATTGTATTAAAGACTTAATATCTCTATGTTTCCAATTGCACATACAAATGACTGCTTAAAAACTCATAACTTCAACAAAATGCTAGTATTGAAACAACAAAGTTATTTATTGGCAACAATTCTTAAATGATACTGATATATATTTATTTATTTATTTATTTATTTCCAGTTTGATAACCGGGGAAGTCCACTGGGCTCGGAAGCCCGTTTTCAGTGGAGGCCCGGGGAGAAAAGCTCCGTGAGAATACATTGTAGTAATACATTGAACACAAAAACACAAGCATACATTGAAGATAATACATTGCACACAAAAACACAGCAAAGAGACTGAAAATTAATACATTATATACAAAAACACTCAGAGTTCTAATAGCAAATATTTTAACAGTTTTTAAACAATGAAGTACAGTAGGCAATATGAGAAATTTGTTTTTATGCTACTGAAATGTAACGTGAAGTAGGAAATAAAAGGAAAATATAGAATGAGTTTGAATGCAAGAGCAGGTAAGCAAAGGAGAAGAAAATAGTTTGAAGGAGAAGAGAGGACAGGAGGCAGATAGCAGAAGAAGAGGTAGAGTAATGTTCATGTTATGAATGAGTCCAGAAGAACATCTTTAAGGAAAAAGGCAAAAAGATTCAATTGTGAGACTAGGCAGACAAGAGGGTAGAGGGATGAGACCACTTAAGGGAAGTAAAGGGTTTAGTCAGGGAGGGGGGAGGAGATAAGAGGAAGAGGGAAAGGAGCTAAGGACTGACCAAGGTTGAAGAAGGAACCCGGGGGGTTCATAGCTTGTAGTGACTCTTAGGAGGGAGGAACTAGGAGGAACTAAGATCTAGGTAGGAAGTAGACAATTACATTTCCAATTTTGGGAAAGGTGAGAATGGAGAAGAGATTTGAACTGTTCATAGCTTGTAGTGACTCTTAGGAGGGAAGGAAGTGAGTTCCATTTTTTTGCTGTAGTGTAAGAAAGTAGGAGTTGGCCAGAGGGTCGTTTGGGCTTGTACACTGAAATAAGATTTTGGTGGCTAGATCTTAGGGGCCTTGGAGGATTATATAAGGTTAAGCTATTGGATAATGCAGGGCAAGCAGTGGGGTTAAAAATTAGTTTGTGTGCAATAGTAAGTTGGAGGAAATCAAGATGATTATGGAGTTCTAGCCACTGGAGACTACGGAGGCAGATGCAGTGGTGTGTAGAATGGGGGGAGTTAGTAGCGAATTTGGCAATTTTATAGTAGCAACTTTCAAGTTTAGAGGAGATAGAGGTGGTGAGATTTGATAGAATAGGGGCACCATACAGTAGAGAAGGGAGAAGGTAGGTAGTGGCGAGAGTTTGTCTTGAAGATGGAGTCAGAAAGTTTGCATTTCTATAGAGCATACCGAGTTTCTGATGTGTTTTTTTTATGTTTAGTTGAATATGATTATTAAATTTCAGATGTTCATCAATGGTGACTCCGAGTAGTTTAGCACAACTAACAACTTCTATTGAGGACTGCGAGAGGCTGGAGATTATGAAGGAAGACTTGTCCAGAGTCATTGCTTTTGAGGGAGAGAAAAGAATGATGTGGGATTTGTTGGCATTAAGGGAAAGATGATTTTGAAGCATCCAATTTTCTGTGGTTGTGAAGGCCAATTGGGTTTTCGCTTGGAGTTCGGGAAGGTTAGGGGCAGAGCAGATCACAGTGGAGTCATCTGCATATTGTACTATTTTAGAATGAGGAATTGAAGTGTGGAGATCATTGATAAAAATGTTGAAGAGCAGAGGCCCGAGTATAGAGCCCTGAGGGACACCAGTGGGGGTAGGTAGGAATTTTGAGGTACCAGTATTCCATTTCACAGCTTGGGATCTATCAGAGAGATAGCTTCTGAACCAAGAAAGAGAGTTATGGGAGAGATTGAGGTTAGAGAGTTGGTTGAGAAGGAGAGAGTGAGATATTGTGTCGAAGGCCTTAGATAGGTCAAGAAGAACAGTAGAGACAATATTTCCAGAGTCACGAGCTTGGTTGACAATTTCTAGGAAGGAATGAAGAGCAGTTATGGTACTGTGACCAGGTCGAAACCCATGTTGAGTGGGAGTGAGGAGATGGTTATTGAGGAGGTGGGGCATGAGTTGCTGGTGGATACATTTTCAAGTATTTTTGAAATTGGGAAAGAATAGCTATTGGTCTGAAGTTAGAGATGGTATTATTTTTACCTCCTTTATGGAGGGCAAAATGTGGGCTGCCCAAAGCTTGGGAACATATGATTCTTGGATGGATCTATTTATGAGAATGCTGATAGGTATGGCAATGCCGTCTGCTGAAGCTTGAGAAAGAGTGAAGGGATGTTGTCAGGGGCATTTGAGCATGGTTTGAGTTTGGAGAGAAGTTGTTTGATACTGGTGGTAGGCACTGGTTGTAGAATGAAAGTGGGAGGAGGGTTAAGAGAGTTGGAGTGAGGGATGGATGAAGAAGAAGGCTTTGGGTTAGGGGTATGGGTGGATGTGGAGAAGGATTTAGCCAGTTGAGCTATGGAGTCAGTAAAAAGGAGTTAAAGAGAGTTGCGATTTCAGTGTCAGACTTATTATTGTCTGGACAGGGATTGGATTTTGTACCTGGATGTAAGAGTGAATTGATAGAATTCCAGAATTTTTTGGGATTGTTAGTTAGGTTAGATTGAAGTTTGTTGTAGTATGATTTCTTATCTTTTATAATAAGTTTTTTAGCAAGATTGAAGTTGCTTAAATTGCAGTAAAGATCTGTGGTTTTATTTTTATTATATAGTTTCCAAGTTTTGTCCCTTTGTCGCATTAGAATTTTAGTGTCTTTGGTTAGCCAAGGGGCAGAGTTGAACTTTATCCTTTTTGTACGGGGGGGGGCTTGGGAATCTAGGATTGTAAGGAAGGTAGTATTGAAGAGTTCTAGTGCTTCATCTAGGGGAAGAGTGTTGAGTGAATCCCAGTTTGTTAGTTTAAGGGTTTCAGAGAATACTGAAGGGTTGAAATTAGTTAGGTTACGAGAGTGAGTGTAATGTTGTTGGTGTGGAAGGTGTTGGGTTTTGCGGTCAATAAAGGCAGGGAGATGATCACTTAATGAGTTTGGTAAGGTACCAGCGTTAGAGATATTGTCAGGGTGGCTGACTAGAATCCAGTCCAAGATGGACCCAGGAGGATTAGTTTTGTTAGGTCTGGTAATGCTGTTTGTTAGTTGAGAAAAGTTATAAAGATAGATTGACTGAGAGGGAGTATTATTATTAATCATATTCCAATCAATATTTACATCACCTAGAATGATAGTCTCCTGTTTAATGTTGTTTGAAGTCCAACAGAGAATATTTTCAAGGGTGGAGATGTTGTCTCCAGGGGGGATGTAGACTGTCATTACGCAGATACTTTTGAAGTTGTTTATTTTGAGGATTCCTATGACAAGTTCTGCATTCTTAAAGTTAGGAATGGTATTTTGGTAAGGGCAAAGATTTAGCAGGCAGTTGTAGACTAAGGCTACACCACCTCCTTTTGTTTTGGCGATCGGATCTGAGTGCTTGGTAGCCAGGTGGTAATATTTCAGAGTTAGTAGTTTGGGGTTTTAGCCAGGTTTCTGTTACTCCAACTATGTCAGGTTCAGTAACATTTAGCCAGGCATGGAAGTTTGTTATTTTGTTATTAATGCTCTGGGTGTTGATGGTAAAAAATTTAAGGCATTTATGATTGTGACTATTTGTGGAGGTAGTGGGATAGAGACTGTTAGTTGGTGTAGGCCCAGGGTTAGGATGGACATCTCCTGCACGGGCAAGACAAGATAAAGGATAGAGGTGTTGAAACCTCTATATATATATATATATATATATATATATATATATATATATATATATATATATATATACTGTTTGGGTCTATATTAAAAGACAGAAGAGGTGTTTCAGCGAACACCTCTTGGTCGACACGTAATGAGTGAATGCACTAAAGCGCGAATGCTTAAAACAGTGGTTTCTTTCCCTGGGAAAGAAACTGCTAGCACAAACACGCACACTTTAAAACATAACAATGTGGGGGGCTGTGCCCCTCACACCCCCCCCCCTAACTAAATATACCAACTCCGAGATCACACTACAGTGAGGAAAGGGGCAAACCCACAGGGACGGCCAAGCAATTTCTTTCCCAGGGAAAGAAATTGCTGTTTTGAGCGTTTGCTCATTACGTGTTGACCAAGAGGTGTTCGCTGAAACACCTCTTTGGTCTTTTAATATAAACCCGAAAATTTAAGGTCCAAATACAATCAAGATTCTGAAAATTGGTTAATTTTTCAAATATTTAGAGATTTTTGTGAACACAGAGGTAAATAAGATATTTAATCTAGATAATAATTTGTTCCCTAAATTATTGGAATTCTTAATAAATATCAGTAATAATGCAATAAAAAATAAATAATATTTGTCATAAATTTATATTCTTAAGTTAGATTTCACATATTTAGACAATTCATATTGGAACTACTCCTCAAAAATTAATAATGAAGACTTCTCTGAAGAATACAAAAAAATAACATTAAAATCTACAGATAAAACTACAACTTTATTATATTGGAACATTTTCACTTGGAAATTCTTACATGGAGCTTTTGTCATATAAATCTTAGCTTAAACTTAAAGACTTGTTTGAAAAAAATTAATTGTTGTTGATATGTATAACTTTGATGCATTGATCAGCTGTGGACCTACGTAAATTGCTATTTGTTTGTTTTATAATTGATTTGTTTATCTATTGTTTTAAAACCAAATAAAAAAAAATAAAAAAAAGGTAGCATTACCCTTCTAGTGGTTTAAGAGTTTCCCCTACTAGATCATGATCAATGGGATTCCACAACAGTAGATAAGGACATATGCCCTAAAGAGGTAAATAATTCAGTTTAGCACACAAATCTTTGTTTATTGCACTTACATGTTTTAATGGATGGTTATCTTGCTAACCTCAACTTACAAAGCAGATAATGTGAAGAAAGTGAACCTCATGTACATGCATATAAGTATGGATTTACTATGAATAATCATGCCTCATTTAATCAATATTTGATTGAACCTACAGTGTCTAAAACCCTGATGGTTGCAACTTAAACACTGCCGTTCCTGAAGTCATAAAGCACACAAAAAGATCCCCTGCACCTGATGTTGAGGCAAGCCCACACACACACACACACACACACACACACACACACACACACACACACACACACACACACACACACACTCACACACACACTCTCACACACACACACACACACACACACACACACACACACACACACACACACACACACACACACACAAAGTGTACGTAACTATGAGGTCATACAAACTTACAGAAAGATAGAAAGTGAGAAAACTATAACACTTACATTTTCCCCTTTGTCTGATAATAAAATAAACTACAACAACCCAACAACCTTCCAGTTATGGTGTTCTGACTGTCACTTAAGAGGAAGCCAGCATCAATAAAAAGCAGGTTTCTCATACTGCATATAATCATGGTCATTGCTTCTCTGTTTATAAACAGAAATGAATGGAAAGGCTTACTTTAAGACTTGGCAGTTTATTAGTAGAATTCAGAATTATTTTTTGGCACTGAATTCAAAAACAGCTGATGGGACTTTAAATCACCAGCCACAGAATTTGCTCTATTTGTTTAATTTACTTTGGACTGCTCTAAAGACTCTTGTGGATTTTCTGCAGCTCTGGACTTCTGACATGACAAGCTTTGTGCAAACTGCTTACATTTGAATGTATAATTGAGTAACAGGGCAACCATACATGTGTCTATGATATCAATATATTTTTTGGTCTGAATACCAGACAGGGCGGGCCACCAGTAATGTAGAGTACTGTTGAAGCAAAACAGAGATATTTTATAGTACAGGGGTAAAAAACACTTTATCACAGAAAGAACATGGGTGATATAAGTAGGGTGAATTCTTAGAGTAAGCTGGCTGTTAGGAGATTTGTAAAATGTTGAAAGATCCCAGATTCTGTGGTTAGCTGCAGAAGAATGCCTTTTTTGTCATGCCCTTGTTAAGGTCTCTATCATGACTGCAAATGAAAAAAATCCTACAGCCACAGGAACCACGAGAGGTAAATTCTTGTTTTCCTTTCTTTCTTTCTTTTTCATTTTGCTCTTAAAATAAATTATACATTTTAAAATCTTCAGTGTATTTTCATATAATTTCAAAATATTGCTTTTATTAATTTCTCCAAATGTTTAGTGTTTCTAATATCTTGACAGGCGTGAACCTTGTTCCTGTGTCAGAGTACAGGAAAAGTTAATAAAATAATTATTGGCTTAATCGTTGATATTTTCCAATTGTGCTTTTCTCAGCACCCACAACAATATCCTCAGAACTGCCTCCTTCTTCAGTTCATATCCATCAACAACATATTGAGTATGCCTGACAATTCTTTTTATTAGTCATGTTGCTCCTAGTACTATTGGAGCTATCCAGGTGTCTTTGTTCCACTTTACTTTAGTTTCTGCTTGCATATCTGGTATTTTATACTGTTTCTCAGTGTGCACAGTACTATAATAACTAAGCCATTTCAGTCAGTGATTAATGTTACTTTTTTCCATATTTTCTTCATCTACAATATCTAGTTTTCTTACTTCTGCTTTCTTAAGTGTTGATACTGGGTAATCCCATGAAATCAATAATTCTTTGTGGTTCATGTTTGTAGTGCTTCTCAGCAACCTGTGTATTGTAGTGTTTGCACAATCTTCACTGCAACAGTCTTGTTGTATTATTGTACCTTTCAATATACAGACCCTCAGACTAGAGTAATCATAACCAGCAACAAGATTTGCAACTGTTTCTAGTTCTGTATGGCACAACATATGTTTGTATCTCCAATTTTCCACAGACTACACGTCTACCACCTTCAGCTTTCACAATGTTTGGATCTGATGATGCCAACAAATATGCACACAGTATCATGACTGCAGACCTAGACATATGGTCAATTTCAAGCAAACCCGTACCTCATTCAGACAGAGGAATAAATAATTGTGCCATTCACTGATTTTTGTACATGACTTAATAAGTGTGAAGCAGTTTTTTTGTTTCCTGTCCAACTGGTTCAACACGTTTTGGGGCCAGTCAGTCATATCAAAGCTGTAAAAAAGTACAGTTTTGTACCTACCATAAATGTAGATGTCCGATAGATATGCAACTGCAGTCCTGACATATGGGTTGTCCTGCCTCAGGCAGCCCTTCGGTCGGCCGGATTCCAAAGTTTGGATCTGGCGTCGGCTGATGTCGCCTCCTCCCCGACGTCAGAGCGGCTGGAGTACAAAGGCATCCGCCAATGCCATCTTCTTCAGTGTTTCTTGCCCCAGATGCCAGGTGCCCTCCAAGGAAGGCTAAATTTTGTGAATGGATAAGCAAAAATTTCAAGACATGCACAACAGTAATAAACAGATACACCATAACAGATATCCCCAGCTAAATAGGAGAGGGGGAAAGGACCCAAGGGGAAAAACAGAGGGGTAGGAGGGAGGGTAAACCTGACTGCAGTTGCATATCTATTGGACATCTACATTTATGGTAGGTACAAAACTGTACTGTGTCCTTCAAGAATGCAACTGCAGTCCTGACATATGGGTTGAATACCATAGCCAAGCTGGGGGTGGTAGGATCTAAGCAAGGGATGGTGTAGCTAAAAGACCCTGCAGGACTGCAGAAGCAAAGCCTGCTCGGGATCTGGAGTATAAAGGCAGGTTGTAGTGTCTGGTAAATGTATGCACGGAGCTCCATGTAGCAGCCTCTAGAATGTCCTTTGTAGCCACTCCTCTTAGAAAAGCTGTGGATGTGGCTATAGCTCTGGTTGAGTGTGGTCTTATATTGGCTGGCACACTCTTTCCATGGAAGGAGTAACAGAATCTGATGCAGTGTCCAATCCATTTTGAAATTGTTTGTTTGGAGACTGCCTTTCCTTGCACTCCGGCAGCATAGGCTACAAATAATTTGTCAGACTTCCTGGTGGTCTTTGTTCTGTCCAAGTAGTAGCGTAATTGTCTGTGTATGTTTAAAGTATGCAGCAGCTTTTCCCCTTTATTTTGAGGATTGGGAAAGAAAGTAGGCAGGTGAATTGCTTGATTTAGAGACACCCTGGATATCACTTTTGGCATGAATGAAGGATTGGTCCTTAGAGAAACTCTGTCCTGATGGAAAATGATAAAGGGAGGTACTGCCATGAGGGCCTGTATCTCCGAGACTCTTCTTGCTGAGGTAACTGCCAACAGGAAGGCCATTTTCCAGGAGAGGAATTGCATTTCTGAAGATGCTGCTGGTTCAAAAGGAGGAAGAGTTAATTTTTCCAAGATGTAGTTGAGGTCCCATGCAGGAACTGGTGGTTTTCTGGGAGGCTTGATATTCTTAATCCCTCTTAGAAACTGTCTTAGCAAGGGATGCGAAAACACAGGTGGATAACAGTTGTAGTTTGCTAAGATTGCTGAAGCGTGGATTTTAATGGAAGAATATGAGAGGCCATTGTGAAACATTTCTGCCAAGTATTCTAATATCTGAGGTATGCTCATCACTGATGCATCCTGTCCCTTTTTGGCATTCCAGATGATGAATCTCTTCCACTTGGCCGAATAGGTTTTTCTGGTGGAAGGTCTGCGTGCTTCCAGCAAGATTTCCTGGACCTTTTCAGAGAGGGGGACATGGGGCAAAGTCATGTAACCCACCAAGCTGTCAGTTGCCATGTTTGCAGGTTTTGATGAACAGTCCTGTAATTGTGTTGAGTTAGGAGCAGAGGCCATTGGGGCAAGGGCCACGGTTTGGTGTGAGTTATGCTCAGTAGCAAGGGATACCAATGCTGCCTCGGCCAGTCTGGAGCTATCAGTATTCCTTTTGGTTGCTCTGCTTTGATCTTCAGTAACACCTTGGTCAGTAATGGTAGAGGAGGGAATGCATAGATTTTTAGGGTATTCCAGATGAAGGAGAGGGCATCCGTTCTCCAGGCTAGAGGATGGTGTGTCCTTGAGCAGAACTTGTCCAGGTGGTGATTGAGATGAGAAGCAAATAGATCTATGTCCGGTCTTCCCCATGCAGTTGTTATTTGTGAGAAAATGTGTGGATGAAGCATCCATTCGTGTGGATCCACGAAATTTCTGCTCAACCTGTCCGCCAGTACATTGTCCTTGCCCGGAACAAACTGGGATTGTAAATGGATGTTCAGTTTCAGGGATTTTTCCCAAAGAGCCATTGTTAGTCTGCAGAGTGTTATGAACCAAATCCTGCAATGCCTTTCTATCTATAGGCTCAGGAGAGGCTAACTTTTTCTGCAAATCATCCATTAAGAAATCCTGGTACTGAAACATATGAAAAAGGCAGTTAAGTGACCTCATGGCAAGGGTGGAAGAGGTATAAACTTTTTTGCTCCATCTCTCCAGGGACCTAGCTTCCCTGTCAGCGGGCAGGGGGGTTTTGGCCGAGGAAGAAGCCACTGCCTTGGAGCCCTGTGAAATAGTCTCTAAATCCACAGAGTGGGCCTTAAAGAGATGCTTATGGGTTTCAGGGACCCTGTAATATCTGTCAGGTTTGACAGGAGCAGGAGGGAGAGAATCAGGCGAAGCACTGGAGTCTGAGTATACATCATCAAGGACATCCAACACTGGAGGAATAGCTAAAGGTCTGTGTTGGGGTAGCTTAAGGAAGGTACGTAGCCTTTTCCTGGAGTCAGAGAATTCCTGACCCTGCCACTGAAAATGTTCTCTCATGGAGTGGAGAACTTCACCAAAAGAAATATCCTCTGGAGGGGAGGCAGAGGGAATTGAATCCTCAGCATCCGAGTCCTCATAGGCCTGGAAGGATTCTTCCTGGGTATCTGAGTGCTCTGAATCCCCAGAGGCTTCATCTGAGGAGAGGGTGTCTGTCTGCTCAGTTCTAGGCCTTTTATCTGCAGGCGGCTGAGGACCTCTGTCTGGGTGCGGCTGAGAACCTCTGATAAGAGAGATTAAATCTGCAGCAAGAGTCATGATCTGTCTATCAGAAGAAGGGCCCTGAGCAGTAGGCTTAGGGTGGGCCTTGGCCTGGCTGGCAGCCTTAGCACGTGCAAAGGCCTTGATGGACATGGATACCGGAGGCCTAGCTGCCCCACGTGCAGGGGTAACCTTGTCCACAGGAATGGTGTCGGGTAAATCCAGAGCTTCGGTTTCTGGAGGAAAATCAACAACCGGTACCGTTGAAATCTCTGGGACCGAAGAACGTGTTAAAGCGGTGTCGTCGGCCTGGGCCGGTAGAATTACCGCTTCCGAAGGGACCGAAGCACTCGCGGAGGGCTTAGGTGTGGTATCGGAGGAAGACGCGGGCTGAGGATGTCGGTCCCGGTCCTTGCGTTTTTTGGTAGATTGTGCTGTCGGTTGTTCCGACTGCATGATATAAGCAAATTCTGCCCAGCGCCTGAGTGTGCGCTTATTAAAGCAAGCACAGGCAGCACAGGCCGAGATGTCGTGGTCTGGGCCCAGGCAAGGGAGGCAGTAAGAATGGAAGTCCTTATGAGGTATTTGTTTACCACAAGACAAACAATTATTAACTTTTTCAATTTTTTCTGACATCGGCTGAGGCAAGAAAAAATGTTCCCCAACGGGGTACTTAGCTTTTAGATGACTTCGGTAACTGAAAACACAGGAGCTGACCGACCGGCACTTGCGAACTGCTTCTGCTTCGGGCACCGCGCAGCAAGAAAGACTGAAGAAGATGGCGTCGGCAGATGCCTTTGTACTCCAGCCGCTCTGACGTCGGGGAGGAGGCGACATCAGCCGACGCCGGACCCAGACTTTGGAATCCGGCCGACCGAAGGGCTGCCTGAGGCAGGACAACCCATATGTCAGGACTGCAGTTGCATTCTTGAAGGACATCTAGAAGAGTAAGCTGATTTATAGCCTAAATTTAATTACTGGATGTGAAGGAGGTTTTCAATATTGGTTTTGCTCTTCTAAAAATCCTATTATACTCTGTTCATTTGCTCATGTTGTATTGCTGCTCCTGCATCTATTCCCAGATATTTAGGTACTCTCTCTTGTTCAATTTCTTTTATAAAACATTCCTCTCAAGAATTTTTATTTTCTTGAGGTTTCAGTTTTCCTGCTATAAAATGTTGCTTTTGCTCATTTACCAAGGTCAAATGTTATTCTTATATCATCTGAAAAAAGTATTGATCGTTCGTAATTGTGTTATTATCCTTTCATCTGTCATCATAGCATCTATTCTCCCTGTTACTTCATTGGCAGCCTTGGATCTTCAGAGTAATTTAGCAGAAAATGGAAACAGTTGTTACAAAATATAAATTCCGTCTCTTCAATGTTGCACCTAGCATTGCAAATAATAAAAAAAGAAAAGTAGAATGGTGCAAGTATCCACATGTTTACTTTACCTTGTTGCCTTGATGGAGGTAATGCCAAAAGGTAATTAATTCATTTAATCTTACTGAAAAGCAACAATCTGACCTAGCAGTTGTAAAAGACTAACTCAAACAATATAGTGAGCTTAAGAAGAATCTGACATATAGCCATTAATTAGTTTTTACTAGAAATCGTGCCCCACAACATTCTATGGATGTCGACATGACTGAGTTAAAAGATTGTGACTTTGGAGTTCTGTGTAAGAAACACTCTTGAGAGACACAATTGTCTGAGGCATGAAGAATGATACAAGAAGAAACAAACTACTGATTTAACATCTGATAAAAATGTGAATGTGTGAAGAAGAGCAAAATCAGCAATATTGCTACTAAATGAAAGAGCTCGCGGAGGATCTGGATGAGTGCAAAATTTAAAAAAAGGGTCCACCAATAAGCAGAAAAATATGTTGGTGCATAATTGTGATGCACAGTAGAAGTCTTGGGATATTATAAATACACAGTAAAGAACATGGTCATGATGGTGCAGTTGAAAATAAAAGAGTTTAAGTCAACAGATACCATGTTACTTGAAGTATGGTTGCAAACATGAGGACAGAAGCTGTCTAGCTGTAAACAAAGAAGGGAGCAGTTATAGTTTATTGAACAATTTTTCATCAATGTGAATTAGTGAAAGGAATAAAGAAATGCAGAGAAAGATCTGGCATATAACTAACATAAATTAAGTACAGATTCTTTAGTCACTGTCTTATAAAAGCCTGAAACAGAGAACGAATTATAAATACAGCTGTGTGTATTGAATTGATTGGATGGGAGATAGGAAATTCACCCCGGGGATCACTTCTGTGGCTCTCCTCGACAGTGGCACAGGAAAATAATTTTCTTGGGTGGCGAAAGCCAGGGTACCTTTGGCTAGGCTTATATAGGCCCTAGGGCCAATAGCCTAGTACCTACCTATGAACCTATGAATATTATCTTTGTAGAAAGAATAGAAATACAACAGTTTTGCCACCAAAAGAATCACTGTACTGAAAGACTGTGACTGGGATTCATAGACATGTATCACACTGTGCAACACAAATTAGCATGGGTAGTGGCCATGCACATGGCGTGGGTGATTCTAAGACATAGATAGCATAGTTACATAATGCTCAGAATGCAGTCTTAATGCAGTTCATGTTAATGACTGTATAATGACATACGTTCAAGAAACCCCATGCAAATGAGACACAGAGTACATAAATGATGACACAAAATGGTTGATCAATTCAGAAAAGTATAAAATGGGCACTCTGTATTACAAGACATGAGATTCCTGGTGTACATGAAGGGATCATTGTTATAAGTAACAGCAGCAGCATAGCAGCATGTGTTAGCAGCTGCCATCTGACAAAGTCAATGCAAGTTTGTGCATCGCAGCCATTCCTGCCAATGGAGGAGGTCCAGTGGCTGACATATTACTAGCTAACTGACCACCAGATGATGGACATTTAAAGTAGACAAGAACACTTTAAGGGACCCAGTTGAACAGTATCACTTGCACGTGGAATTGAGGAGGATGTATGGTATTTCCTTTCCTGTGGCTCCTAAAGTATGTGAAATCTTAGCCACTTTAGAATCTTACTTTGACCTAATAGAGACATGTTTGGGATATTATAGGGATATCTCAGGAATCAGCCTCAAGAATCCTAGATTAGTTCCTTAACATTATGCTACAGAGTATGGAGGACCATATCTGATCCCAGGAGAACAAAAGGGAGAATAAGCACAATGTAGCCATTATATAACATGCCCCATTTTCCTTAGGTCATGGAAGCTATGGGTTGCATTTATGTTTTCATCAAAACCCCACCTGTTCCAGAGGGCCTGTGAAACATCAACAGGAAGGGCTACCACTCCCTCAACTGACAGTGGGTCTGTAATGCACAGAACACTATTTGCAGTGTGTCTATCTGACCCCCAAGCAGTTTACATGATTCACACACTTGGCACATGTCTGAACTATAGCAACACATCCTTCAAGGGAACGTCTCACAAGGTCACCTGATTGGTACATGCACACATGTTGCTAGAGACACAGGTCTGTACACACAGATGCCATGCATATTGGAATCAGGCCACATATGATATTTGTGTTGCATATGATGCCAGATATGCCTTAAAGACCTGGATGATGACCTCCATACACAACTCTCAGGCCACACAAGAATGGCCTATAATTAAGACCACAATGAAATGTGAGATATACTGAAGTATGGCTCTGGATTGCTGAAAGGATGAAAGTAAATCATATTGATAACTGCTGTAGCAGCCTTAGCTATACTAGTTATACTCTGCCAACATGACAGCCATCCAGTCTCCAAAACTTCAGGGCACCTTCCATTCACTCACACCATTAGTCAGCTTGAGATGACCTATCTAAAAACATAGGTTTCAGCACCAAGCCCTTCCAAGATTTCCTGTCATTGAAGAAGGAGCTCCTCTTTGGGCATATAAGGATTGACAGTCAACCTGTGCTGTTCCTTTGTTGGGCAGATACGTTTCCGTTAGGGATAAACCTTCCATATAAAAAAAAATACTGTTTTATTGTACTTTTCTGCTTAGGAATGTTATTTTCAAACTAGGAGTCTGTGTTTTAACAAACTGCCATGAGACTTAATTGCACTTTTATACGGGAGCACACTTTTTCCTGCTAGTTTGCAAGTTGTTATAAGTAGTGAAAAATTCTTTCTATGAACAATTTGTATTTATTTTATTTTTGGGGCAGGAAAAATGTATTTAAATGACTTTTTCACTGTGTTATTATGAAACTTTAAATTTTTAGTGACTTATGCTGCTTGTTTTCCCTGGTAAAGAGGCACCATATTTGGCTAGACCATGGAACAAACTTCCCATCCCATGGTCAGTCCTTCTTCCAGGCACAAAAAGAAAAAGCTAAGCAAACAGCCTTTGCCACCATGTCAGGCTAGCAATATGCCTCAGCCACAGGTGGGTGACCTTGCTGTGGCTAAAGCTGGTTCCTCAGGCCACTCATCTTTTACCTCAGATCCCTCTGGAGTAGCACCTAGAACCACTATGGACCGGGGGTTGCCCACATTCTCTGCAGCTGTTGGGATCCCCTCAGTGGGCAAAGGAGAGACACTTTTATCAGTCTTGGTAGAGGGAACAGAGAAGGCTTTCCTGTTTAGTCAGAATGTTGTACCCATCCCAGGGGAAGCTGATGTTGCCACTAACAACTCTGCTGGCCCCATTTTACCTGTCAAAAAGAAACAGAAAACTAAACATGTATCTACCTCTCCTCTTGAATTTCTCTGGATAAGAGTAGTTTACTAGATCTGGCTCAACATTTAATTCAGGCTACTCAGCCTTCTTTCAAGGTGGTTTATTGTGAAAGAAAGAGGGATGTCTCTTTTCTAGAAGAGGCTCAAGATTTTGAATCTGGACAGGAGATGAAGGTATAGATGCAGGGTTTTCGCCTGAGATTTATATTTCAGGGTCAGAGAAGAGCTCAGTATCTGATTCTTCCTGTGTGTGTTTGTGTGTGTGTGTAAGGGGGGGGGGCTTTGTGCCAGTGTTTTCAGTGGAAAAACACTGAGATTTCTCAGTCTCTCAGAAAATACTGTGAGCAGTTGCAGATGGAACTTCCAGAATCTTCACTCATACCTCCAGTGCTATCGGCTTTGGAGGGTATGTGTGTCACTGTCAGTATTTTCATGATAGTCTACCTCCTGCTCCTAAAAAGGCAGATAGAGTGAACAAAGTTCCTAGTTTATTAAGTTTTTATGCACTTATCCCAAACTTGATCCAGCATCTATAGCTTTAGTCATTCTTACTGCTGTAAAGATTTAACTAATTCAAATCCTATACTTTCTGACAAGGATGGAGAAACAATTGGTAAGTATGGGAAAAATGTAGGCTTCAGTGACTTTGATTTTCAGAATTTTGAATTGTTAGGCTCATATGTTAAAATTTATTCTGACAGACTATGGAAGTATGAATAATGTTTTGTCAGCAGTTTCTTCTTGTGAGGAAAAATCTGCTTTAAATGGTTTAACTTCTTCCATTTTACAGGTCACAACTCATTATGTAAAGTATGTGTATGCCTCTGTTGATACTTCTTCCAGGGCTATGGCCACTGGCACCATTTTGAAGAAATTTACCTGAGTGTACTCTCAGAACCTCCCAGATGATATGAACAATGAGATTTTAAATTCTCCTTTGAAGAGAGATTTAGTTTTTAGTCTTTATGCTGCATCATCATCATCAATATGAAACCCCCTTTTCCCATTTTCTAGATGGAGTTGGAGTGTTGTGTAACTGTCACCATCTCTCTTGATTCAGTGCCAAGCTCCTGCCTTCTTTGACACTCATGCCTGACTGTCACAGATCTTCTCTCGCACAATCCATCCACATCTTTGCTGGATACCCTTATTCCTCTTGCGTTCCTCCTGTATGTCCCAAATCTTCACCAGATTGTCTTCTGCTTTTCTACACGTGTCTAAACCACCATAATCTGTTCTTTTTGATCTTTTCCCCTACTGGAACTACTTTGGCTTCTGCTCTTATGTTCTCATTTCTTCGTCTGTCTCATAGTGTGCATCCAACCACCCAACTGAGGCACTTCATTTCCATCATCTTTAGCTTCCTCAAATGCTCTGATTTTACTGCCCAGGTTTCTGTTCCATACAGTAGTACTGGTTGCACCACTGTTTGTACACCTTACTTTTTAGCTTCTTTGGCATTCTTCTGTCATAGACTACCCCCCGATACTCTACAACAGCTGGCTGTAGCCCCTGTGATTCTAGTTTTGACCTCTTCATTCAGACTTCCATTCTCCTCAACCACCCCTCTGAGATACTCAAAGCTGTTAACCTGTTCCACAATCTTCCCTTCTATCACACTTCTCGGCTTATTCTAATTTCCCCAATTTGCTACCATTACCACTGTCTTATCTGAACAATTTTATCCCATATGCCTTCAGTTTTGTATTACATTACCCTATCCTTTGTTGAAATTCTTGCTCAGAGTCAGTATGTAATGCCATATTGTCTGTGTACAGTAACTTTGCTAATCTGTTCCCTCCAGCCTGTTTGCTAATGTTCTCCATCACCAGTATGAACAGCAGTGAGCTCAGAGCTGAACCCTGATGCACACCCACTCCCACTGGGAACCCCTCTGTGAGACCAAACATTGTTTGTACTTGAGTCATTGGGTCATTGTACATAGCCTGCACTAATTCTACCAGTGTTACTGTGACTTCAAACCACTTCAGGACTGCCCAAATCAGCTTTCTTAGGACCTTGTTATATGCTTTCTCCAAGACTAGGAATGCCCAATTGAACTCTTTCCTCACCTCTAGCTTCTTCTCACCTATCTATTGAGTCAGTTGTACTGCATCCTGATCTGAATACAAACTGCTCATCTCCTATTTTACTTTCTACTAATCTGCATATTTATTTATCAGTCACCCTCTCCAGAACTTTCACACAATATGACAGGACTTTGATACCTCTGTACTGCCCACATATATGGTTGTCCCCTTTGGTCTTGTACATTGGCATGAGTATTCTTATTCTCCAGTCATCTGGGATATGCCTTTCTCTCCGCACTGCTGCAAGTACCGTCAGGAGCCATTTCTCCCCATCTCACCCACCATCTTTATCATATATGCTGTGACCACATCTGATGCTGCTGCTTTCTCTGACTTCATTTTATTTAATGCTTTTCTTCCAGCTTTTAGGGTGGGCTTCTCTTTTTCTGTCATTGTTAGCTGTGTCTGGGGCAGTACAGCTTCTCTGGGGTTTTCTTCATTTAGATGCTGCCAGAAGTACTTCTTTCATCTTCACTGGGCTGGTAAGGTTGTTTCTGACATACCTTACGAAGGGCATCTGGATATCTTTTTTTATTTATTTATTTATTTATCATTTGTTGACCGGGAAAGTCCGACTAGGTTCCACAGAGCCTGTTTTCAGCGGAAGCCCGGGGAGAAATGCTCCAGATGCATGTCTTTGGAATGTGGGAGGAAACCGGAGTACCCGGAGGAAACCCACGCGAACACAGGGAGAACATGCAAACTCCACACAGAAGGCACTCCAGCCGAGAATCGAACCGGAGAGCCTCTTGCTGTGAGGTGACAATGTTAACCACTGCACCACTGTGCTGCCCGCACTTCTTTATCTTTATCTTTCTGTCTTTGCCTTGTAACCTGCTATAGTTTCTTTGCGCCACCTACTTTGTCACATTCCAGAAGCTGATAGAGTGCCTCTGCTGCCTTGTCCTTTGCTATTGCAACTCCTTTCTTACCCTCTTTGTTGGCCAACAAGTATTCCTTCCTAGCCTGGTCCTCCTTTCTATCTCCCACTTTTTCTGCATACTTTCTTTCTTTTGATGACTTCCTAGACTTCTGCATTCCACTACCAGCTTACCTTATGTACCTTATTTCCATACCTGTCTCAGCTACATATCTGTTCTGTAGTCCTTACACATGCTGTTTTGAGGCTATGCCATTCTTCTTCAACTCCACTATTTTCTCCTCTTTTTGGATAGTTAGACCCCTGAGTAATTCCTTGAACTGTTGTGCTTTCTTTTCAGTCATCATCCAGGTCTTCAGCCTGGTCTCTGTTAACCTTAGAGCCTTCTCTGACTACTGCTTGCAGCTGATTTTGGCAACCAAAGGTTTATGCTGTGGGCTGACTGTTTCACTGGGGATAACTTTGCAATCACTGATTCTACCCAAGTAACCTTTCCATACTAGGAGAAAATCTACCTGAGTTGCATTTTGGCCACTTTTGTATATGATCTTCTGACTGTCTCTCTTTCTGAACCATGTTTTGGCTGCTATCAAGCCATTTGCCAGACAGAAGTCTAGAATGGCCTTGCCTTCTTTATTCCTGTTGCCCCACCCATGTGGACCCCAGCAGTCCTCATATTCTCTTCTGTCTGTCCCAATATGTGCATTCAAGTTACCCATTATCAACACCAATTCATGTTGTCCTCCTTTATCTAGTAGGTCTTGCAACTGCTGTCTGAATGCACTCTTCTCTTCATTATCACAACCCTGCTGTGGGGCACAGGCTGAGATAATGAATACTGCCCTGTCATTAGGCTGGAGTCTGATTGCCATGAGTCTGTCACTAATTCTGATGTGATGGCTTGATGGGACTGCTGCATATCCGCAAGTCAAGCTCCACTCGAGTAACCTGCACACGCGGCCTCAACCTGGTCTGTGACATCAATAGGACTTGTTAGCAGGACAGATTTGTGTCCCAGAGACTCCCCCATCTGTGGAATAGACTCCCTCTCCATATCATGCAGAGTACCTCTTTACCCATTTTTAAGCGCAACCTGGATAACTGGATGAGAAGTAGAAAATACATCCTTGGGATTCCACCCGTGTCCCTGCTGGACAGGGGCATTGTGTGCTGATTTGTCTATGCATGAGCTAAACTCTTGGCTAGGCTTATAAGGGCCTCAGGGTCAATAGCCTAGTTACTTCCTATGATCCTATGATCCCTCATTGCCTCCCGAAGCTTCTCTCTTACCATATTTCCCACAATATCTCTATGTTGCAGAATTTATTAAAAGGTAGAATGAGAGAGGTAAGCTGATTCAGAGAATTTGTAAGATTTTTTCAGCCCTCCTTTTCCAAATTTTCCAAAGGATTCCCTAATTCCTCATCCAGTTATGGCAAGAAACAAATTAAACACTCTCAGCAACAACAGAAGTTTAAGAAGAAATAGCAAGGTGGGGTCCAAAAAGAATACAGCCCCCCCAAAAAAATCAAAGATAGTCCAATAAGTCAAAATGACAATTTAAGGGACATTGTGCCATCATCCAACCATGACAATCACTTTTCCCTCCGAGAAAGTCTAATGCTCCATTTCTTTCTTTGGCAACAGATAGTTTCAAACAAATAGGTTCTGAAGATCATTCTTCAAGGTTATAGATGGCAGTGGGAGGAACTTCCTTCTTTACAGAGGGTAATTCCTCATCTAACAAATCTCTGTTTCCCTGTCCTTCAACACATATCATCTCATGGACTGATAGAGCCAGTTCCTCCTTTCTAGAATGGGAAAGTTTTTTATTTAAGATTGTTTTTGGTGCCAAATAAGGAAAATGATTGGAGTCTAGTTTTTGATCTCTCTTTCCTAAACCAATTTGTGATAGTGTCCAAATTCAAAATGCTGTCACTTCACAAACTATTACCCTTTCTTCCTCATATTAGTTTCCTGGTAACACTAGATGCAAACAATGCTTATCATCACATCCATATTCATCTAAACTTAAGACATTTCTTAAGGTTTTGTGTGTCTGGAACTCATTATCAGTTCTCTCCCTTACACTTTTGACTATCCACTGCACCATGAGTGTTTGCATAGTGTCTAGCTTAAGTTCTAGCTCATTGCAAACTACAGGGTATTCACATTTGTCCATATTTAGACAACCTTATTATCTTTGCAAAGCCTTTTTCAATGTGTCAGGAATCTCTCTCTTTCTCTCTCTCTCTCTGTCTTGGGTGAGAGATCTCTTATACAAGCTGAGATTCCAAGAGAGCATTCAAAAGTCTTTTGACTCCATCACACTTGATTGTGTTCCCAAGGTGTCTGTTAGATTCCTCAGTTCAGAGAACTTTTCTTCCACAGAAAAAAAGTAGATCTATACCCGGGTCTGTTTCTAGCGTTTTCCACTCAGACTTTGGTCATAGTGAGGGAATGCCTCTGGATTTTGGGTGTCATGGCAACCATGATTCTCATGATACCCCTGGCAAGACACCACATGAGAAAGATACAGTCATATCTGAAGTCTCTTTGGTCCCAGCACCAATACCTATTATCTTTTCTAAGTCTAGTACTGGAAGCTCTTGGTGGAGGCATCCCTAAATTCTGGTATCTCCCCCACCCCCTTCCAAGCAGTCAGCTACTACAGACATCTCAGAGTTTGTTTGGGGAGCAGTTTCAGGAGGGATAAAAGTACAAACTGTTTGGGATACCAAGGACAGGCAGAAGGACATAAACATAAAAGAGATTCTTGCTCTGATTAAGGCATTCAAAAATATAAATCATCTGTGATTCCCTGGACCTGATCAAGTTTTTGCAGACAATACCACAGTCATGTGGTATATTAACAAGCAAAGGGGAACCAGTTCTTACTCCATCTGCAGACTAGCCATGTTAGCTTGGGATATGGCGTCATAGCACAGTCTCACTGTACATGCATCCTACATCCTATCAGAGCCAAAGTGTGTGTCAGACATCAGAGCCAAACCAGGGCAGACCCATACAAATGGAAACTGGATCAAGGGATCTTCCATGTTTGATCCCTCTGTTGGAAGTTCCACATGTAGATCTCTTTACCTCCTCTCTGAACAATCAGCATGCAAAATTCTTCTCCAGGGCTTCATGTAAGACCGTCTGCAAGACAGATGCCTTTTCTTTTCCTTGGACAGGAGTGTTTCTGAATGCCTTTCCACCCTTTTCACTGATATCCACTGTACTTCTGAAGATTGATAATGAATCTTCAAGATCATTTTGGTGATTCCCTTCTGGCTCAGGCAGCAGTGGTTTTCCCTTCTTTTGGAAATGGTCAGGGGCAAATTATGTCAAACTTCCTCACGGAATGGATCTACACACAAGAACAGGAGTGTTTGATACAAGCCAACCCCAATCAACTTCTGACTGCCAGGATGACACCATCTTAATTCCCTCTAGGCACCTGTTTATTGAGATGTGCAGCACCCATTCAGGGCTAGTTGTTCTCTGGTTTTACAATATTTGTGTGAGTTACTATCCTAGTGCCTTTCTTACTCCTTTATCAGAGTTCATTTATCAACCATTTCAGCATGTCTGCCCACAGATCCCTCCTCTTTCAATGCATTATCATGCCAAATGTTTTAAAAAGGGTTTTCCATAAGATTTATCCAAGAAAACTGCTGGTTCCTCCTTGCGATATAAATTTTGTGTTAGAGAAACTAACATTTGCCCCATTTGACCCAGCTCATCTGCTTGACTTGTGGTTCTTAACATGGAAAACAGTTTTATTGATTGCTCTGACCCTGCAAGAAGAGTATCTGAGTTGCAAACTCTCGTGGTGAGCCAACCCTATCTTGTTTTCCACAGGGACAGGGTTCTTTGAGAACTAATCCTTCTATCCCTAAAGTGGTATCCAAGTTTACTTTAAGCCTAACTATCCACCTTCCTGTTTTCTTTCCTGAACCTAAAATGAGGAAGAAGGGATACTCAATACGATTAATGTCCACAGACAACTTGGGTATTATCTCAACAAAGCAAAATCTTTCAGATCTTCAGATCAGTTTTTCATTCCTTCTGAAGGTAAGAAGAAGGATCGACCTTTGTCAAAACAAGCTATCTCATCAGGGTTGTCTCAGGTTGTTACTTTTTGTTATTCTCACTGCAAAAAAACTATTTCACGTAGGGTCATGACCCAGTCTACCAGGGAATTGGTTTCTTTTATGGCTTTTTGGAAAGGCTGGATTCTAGAAGTATTCTAGAAGCAGCAACTTGATCCTCTGTTCTTCCCTATACAAAGCACTACAAGCTTGTTTCCTTCTCTAAGTCTACATCAGGTGTTGCTATGACTATTCTCCAGGGGCCCCTGGACCCTTCCACATCCACTTACCAAATATAGTAAGCTTGGTTAATCTACTCATATAGCTAAGACTACTGCAGCAGTGATCAATATGATGAACATAGTACAGTTGTGTACAGAAGTGTAGCTGGTTCAACCAGTGCCCTGGGACGGTAATGTGAATCAGTGCCCCACCCCCTCCACTCTTCAAGTAGAACAAAAAAACAGCAAAACAAACAATCCATTTACTAGCACACCAACCAGGTGGCCAGATACGTGACAAGCCTCCCTTCCATCCTGCCTCAGCCATTTAGGTCCTGTTTCTGCTCTCTCCCCAACCCTCCTTTTCTTTTAAACTGTAGCATATTGTTGCTACAAATGTAGCAAACAGTTGCTACAGTTTATACCCTGCCTGCTTGGAGCACTATAGTGCTCAGGTGTTAGTTACAAAAATAATTTCTGCTTTTTAAACTGGAGTAAACTGCTTGCTGCAAAGAGTTGCTACAGTTTATACCCTGCTTGCATGAAGGACTACAGAGTTCAGGTTTTAGTTAAAAAAATTAATTTTGAAGCATAATAAACTGCTTGTTACATTCTAGCATGGAGAGCTACAGAGCTCAGGTTTGACAGTAAATGCAATACTGGCTTTTAAATGCCAGTATTGCATTAAAGAAAGATTAAGATTGGCTGATCATACCCCCAAATACTCTGTGCATGGGGCAGTTGCCCCTCTTGCCCCACTCTAGCTCCACTACTTGTTCTATGAGTAAAAGTACCAGAACAGTAGATGTTCGAGTGATCACTGCTGCAGTAGCCACCTCCATTCCTTCATCTCCCTTTTTGTTTTTTTGATACTGCCAGAGTGTGTATATATGTATATATACATTTTTTTTCTTCTAGTTATGTTCTCTCTGTGGTCAGCCCCCCCCTTTCTCAGCTGGCATGCAAGCTCTGAAGGGCTTGGCTCTCAAACGTCTGTTTTTAATATACATATGTAAATATATATTACTCAGAACCTAAATAAGTTATATATATATATATATATATTTTTTTTTTTTATTATAGGTTCATAGGTTCATACTAGGCTATCTGCCCTAGGGCATTTATAAGCCTAGCCAAAGTGTGTTTGGCTTTTGCCACCCATTTTAAATTCATTTTGCTATGCCCTTTTTCAAGGTTAGTATACTGTGCCTCTGTCTAACAGTGACACAGAAGTGATACCCGGGGTAAACCTATGATCTCCTATCCACTCATCAAGATTCCTCTTGAAGAGAGTCAATGAGGGACTCTGCCTAACCTGGACTGGGATTTTATTCCAGAGTGAAGGGAGCCTCTGGGTTATGAATCTGTCCCTCCAGCATGTCCTATTTATTTCAGTGCTGAGGTTCAAGTCTCTCGGAGCGTGCTCGATGGGATTTGGATTTTCTGAGGTGCAGCATGTCCATTAATTCCGGGTTGGACATGGCTTTATATGTCAGGCACAGATCGCCTCTGAGCAGGCGGTATGCCACTGAGTAGAGCTGGAGTTTCTTTAACCGGGCAGCATATAGCATCTGTTTGAGCCCTTTGATCCTCTTGGTGAGGTACTTTTGGGGTCTTTCCAGTTGCTGCAGGTGTCTGGTAAGGTACATCCCAAAGGGGCATTGTACTCAATTATGGGCCTAATGAGGGATGAGTAAAGAGGCACGATGACCTCCCCTGATCTAGATGTGAATCCCTTCATGATTAGGTGGGCTATATAAAATGTTTTTCTAACCACTTTGGCCACGTGGTTGTCAAATGAGAGATTGCTATCAACTTGGGTCCCCAGGTCCCTAATTACTTCTTCTGTACTTAATGGATTACCACCTATGTGGTAATTTGTGGGCACTTTGTTTTTGCCAAAGGGATGACTATACACATTTTGGCGTTTAGCTTGAGGCCATGGCTCTGGCACCAGTTGTCTGTTTCTATGAGGCCCTTTTGGAGGATGCTTGTGTCGGCTGGAGAGTCGATTATGGCCCAGTTTGCAGTCATCTGCGAACTTGGTCAGCCACAGTCCTTCCATGTTGGCCTGTACCTCCGAGAAATATATACCGAACAAGAGAGGTCCCAGGACTGAGCCTTGTGGGACGCCACTTGTAACTGGTTTGGAGTCTGACATGGCTCCAGCAATTCTAACCATGTGGGTTCTGTCCTTGAGCCAGTTTGCAACCCATCTAGTGACATAGGGGTTTATATTTAAGCTGGTGAGCTTATCTATAATGCCCGAGTGGGGTATTGTATCAAAGGCTTTTGCGAGGTCCAGGTAGGCTGTGTGGACCACTTTCCCCTCGTCAATGGCCTTGGTGACTGTTTCAAAGAAATCGACCAGGTTTAAGAGGCAGGATCTGCCCTTAACAAAGCTGAACTGGGTAGGATCCTGTTTCTGTAGGTCCCCAATATCTTTATTTATGAGGTCCATGATGATCCTTTCCATAGCTTTGCAGACCAAGCTAGTCAGACTTATGGGGCGACAGTTTCCAGGATCCGTTGAGGCACCACCTTTGTGGAGAGGGACCACTGTTGCTGTACGCCACTCTTTGGGTGCATATCCTGTAGTAAGGCTGAGATTGAACAGTAGTTTTAGGTTTGGGTTTAGCTCTTCTTGGAGTTCATATAAGACGCAGCCCAGGACACCGTCTGGTCCCATTGATGCTGTGTTTTTTGCTTTGGAGAGGGCGGCTCTTACCTGAGCATCTGAGATGTCTGGGGGGCAGCACTCTGCTGGGATAGATATTTGCCCTTTTGGTGGGGAGGGGGGGGGTTTGTGCTGAACCTGTCAGCTAGGATGTTGGCAATGTCTGTGGGTTCGTGTATTTTTGTCATTTTGGACTAATTCTGAGCATATCTGGGAATTCCCACCCAGGTTCCTAACATAACTAAAGAAAGCCTTGTGATTATCCTTAGTGTCCTGTGCAATTTTTCTCTTGAAGCTGGCCTTAGACGATTTTATGAGTACCCATAGTTTTTTGCTAATACTGATCAGAGATGCCTTCCCTTTTTGGGATTTTGCTCTATCATGTAGTAGCTTCCTCCTTCTGTTGTATAGTTTGTTTATGGCTGGGGTCCACCAGACAGGATGTCTGCCTTTGGAGGATTGGGTCTTGGTTTTATTTGGGATTGCATGATCCATGCATTCCTGAACGTGTTCATAGAATGCGTTTATAAAGGATTCTGCGGTCTGGGCCATATTTTCCACAGGCCCGGGGGCTTTGAAGAATTCCACCTCGGTTTTGAGGAGTGTGAAATGTTAGTGTTAGTGTTTCACTGTTGCAGTCATTACATTTGGGTAGAATCCCAAAGCTATGGATGGGAGGCTGGAGCTAAACTGCATTAGGGGCAGCTATAAGGCCCTGCAGAGCTGCAGTGGCAAAGCTTGCCCTGGACTTAAGAGTAGAGAGGCAAATGATAATGCTTTGTAAAAGTGTGAACAGAACTCCAAGTAGCAGCCTCTAGAATGTCTTTGGTTGGTACTCTGAGAAAAGCTGCTTATGTAGCTGCAGCCCTGGTGGAATGAGACCTGATGCACTTGGGCACCGGTTTGCCATGGCATAAGTAGCAGAAACAAATGCAGTGGCTTTATCCACTTTGAAATAGCTGTCTTTCAGCTTTTCCCGGTTAGGGGTCGCCACAGGGGAACTCCGGTCCGCTAATGATTGGCAGTAGATTTTCACAAATGCAGAGGTGCCAGCTGGAGTTCAACCTTCAACGGAGGCACAATAGTCTGTTTTGAAATAGCCTTTCCCTCTGATCCTGCATCAAATGTCACTAGTAACTGCTTTTCTTAGAGCTTTAGTCCTGCTCAAGTAGAATCTTAGTTGTCTGTGTATGTCCAAGGAATGCAGAATCCACTCCCCCTTGTTCTGCGGATTTGGATAAAAAGTTGGCAGATGAATAGTTTGGTTAAGAGCCACACTAGAAACCACCTTAGGCATAAATGAAGGATTGGTCCTGAGGGACACCCTGTCTGGGTAAAATATGATAAAAGGCTCCACAGCCATGAGGGCCTGTAGCTCTGAGACCCTTCTTGCTGAACTAACTGCCAGGAGCAGAGGGGTTTTCCTTAAGAACTTTAGATCTGCAGTAGCAGCCGGTTCAAATGGAGGCAGGGTGAGCTTTTCCAACACATAATTGAGGTCCCATGCAGGAACTGGTGATCTTCTGGGAGGCCTTACATTTTTGGCCCCTCCAAGATACTGCTTTAGTAAAGCATGAGAAAAGATTGGTGGCTCTGTGTTGTAATGAGCAGAGACGGCAGAGGCATGGATTTTTATTGATGAAAAAGATAGGTCTTTGTCAATTGGTTTTATAAAGTTTCACTGGGTATATTTATTTAGTTTTTATTACAGTTTCTCATATGTATACAGTTTTTTTATATTATATTCAGTCTTTTTCATGTCAAAGAGAAAATGTTTTAGAGGTGTGTTTTTTAAACTTCACTTCAGATGTTTTCATTTTGTCACAAGTAAACTTGATTAAGACTATAATCTGATTAGCACACACAAACACATATATATATATATATATATATATATATATATATATATATATATATATATATATATATATATATATATATATATATATATATATATATATATATATATATATATATATATATACATATATATATATATATATATATATATACACACACACACACACACACACACACACATATGTATATATATATATATATATATATATATATATATATATATATACATATATATATATATATATATATATATATATATATACATATATATATATATATATATATATGTATATATATATATATATATATATATATACACACACACACACACACACACACACACACACACACACACACACACACATATAAGAACTGATTCAGTGGGTCTATTTTTTTCTGAAGAAGTCTTACCGATGAAAAGCTGATATGTATTTGCTTAAAGCTTAAATAAACGTTTCACTCTTGGTGTGTGGCTCCTGAGCAGTCTGTTTCACGTGGGAATATTTTTTGGTTATTAGTTCTGTTCTTTCTTGGTTCCTTGTTTGACTTGTGGTTTTGGTTGCTATGCGGTCCTTCTTGCACTGGATGAGTACGGGATGCAACTATGTGGTGCTACATTGCATTTGTGATCACATATTGACTTGGCTACTCCAGCCGGCCTTAGTTGTGATGTGTGTCTCTTTAGTCACATGCTGTACTGTGACACTGCTTCTGCCGTATAGTAGGCTAACACTGTTTCATTATTCATGTCTCTATTTTCTACTGCAGTCCTTTTCTTGTTATGTGAGTGTCAGTGTTTCTAATTATTAGTTGTGAGATTCATCTTGCTGTGACCTTCTAGAACATTAGTGCTGCACGTGTGCAGAGTGCTTTTATTTGAATCCCAGCCTGTATATTAATGGTAAAAATTTTAACTTTAAGCTTGATACCAGTGCAAAATGAAACATCTCTTGGCTAAAAATGCATTTAGAAACTGAAAGAGGTTTGAAAGTTACATTATTGATTTATTCTGACTACAAAAGAACACCGCCAGGTTAAAAAGAGATTTATGGTCTTTATGAAAACAAAACCTGCA
>NC_056732.1:382310268-382442768 GCF_019279795.1 Protopterus annectens | reverse complement strand
CTTGAAACAGACACAGTGTGGCACTGGGTACAAGAGATGTTTTATAATGCGGACAAAACACGTGTGACAGGGTCTCCTGTTCTACATTATGGTGTGACAAAACCAGCTGTAATACAACATGATGCCAGGCAATCTGGTATTGCAGCACTCATTCTCAGACTCAGTTTCAAGTTTGTGTTTAATCTTCAAACAGTTCACAAAACAAAACTCTAAAATGATAATATAAAATGAGCTACAAAATAAAACTCAAGATGTTTTGATACTGATGCATAATACACATTGAGGAAAATGATAATGAATAAAACCCAGTACTCATGTCTATCAAAAGTCAGCATCGTTTTGAAGTCTGACCAACACAAAAAGTATCATTTGAAACGAAACTGCAAAATTCAAACCATGCAGTCCTAACCTTCTGGATGCAAATACCAGAAAGTCTTAATCGAAATGACAGAGACACTAGGGTTGAGTCCAGTTTCCATATTCAAATGTTGGATAAAAGTTTGTCAAAAAAACGTAAAATTTCTGTTAGAATATAACCACTAACTCTAACAGTGATGCAGATGAAAATCACTACCAAATATTAAGTAGCAATGTAGCCATTCAGATATGTCTGATTACTACTTTGTTGTATAATTATGGAATAAATATACAGGATTATGATTTGGTCCCCGATCATCAGTAGTGTAGCTAGGGTGGGGTGAGAGGGGCAGCTGCCTCGGGTGCAAAATGTTGGGGGGGGGGCATGATCAACCCATCACAGTCTCTCTTTAAAAGCCTGTACTGCATTTGCAGTCAAACCTGAGCACTGTAGTACTCTGGGTGTGGTCTAAACTGTAGCACCTGCTACATTGTAGCAAGCAGCTTGCTACAATTTAAAAGTAAAACATTTTTAATGAAAACCTGAGCTATGTAGCACTCTATGCAGGCAGGGTACAAACTGAAGCAACTATTTGCTACATTTGTATCAAGCAGTTTACTAAAGTTTAAAAAGAAGAATTTTTCTTTTTAAATTAAAACCTGACTGCTTTGGTGCTTCGTGCAGGCAAGGTATAAACTGTAGCAACTGTTTTTAACATTTGTAGTAAGCAGTTTGCTACAGTTTAAAAAGATTTCTTTTTTTAACTACAACAAGCAGTTCACTACAGTTTAAAAATAAGATTTTTTTATTTGTTAATCTAAAACATGAGCGCTGTAGCACTCTGTGCAGGCAGGGTATAAACTGTAGCAACTATTTTCTACAGTTTAAAAGAAGACATTATTATTTTTTAACAAATTAAGTTGAAGCGGGGTTGGGGGAAGTGTACAGAAACAGAACCTGAATGGCTGGGGCAGTGGTGGTGGTGGTGGTGGTGGGGGGGGGGGCATGTCATGCATCTGGCCACCCGGTTGTTGTGCCAGTAGAAGGAAGAAGGAATGATTATTTTTTTCTTTCTTTTGCTTTTTTTACAGTGAAGTGTTTTTTTTTTTCTTTTTCTTCATACTTCTTGGCATCCATGTTGAGCAGATAAGGGTTGTGATCACTAAGACCAAATCAAAATTCTTTGCTGTGTATGGAGCTTTGTCTGTTTTATTTTCTACCAGTTACAGAAAAAAGTAGAGGAGCTTAAAGTGTCTTATTGTTTTTCAAAGTCATTCAAGTAAAACACTTTAGCATTGTTATACAGACAGAAGGCAGAAACCAAGTGTCCCTCTGAATGCAGAAACATCTTAGAGATGTCAACAATAAAAAGTTGAAAGTCCTGCAGCTACACATTGTATATCATATCATAGGGGGGTGGTAGTCTGTTAAGTGGTAGTCTTTTAGAAAAAGTAGAACGTTTTGATAATTCTGAAATAAAGAAGTTATTATATAAGGAAACTATATTTATTCTGAAGTATGCTACTTTGGTGCCTAATGGCTTAAATTTGGAGTGTAATTGGAAAGTGCTATTATAATGTAATTAGTAATGTGTTGTATTGGATGTTTCCTGATTATTTGATTGAAGTGTTAATGATAGTGTATATTTAAATGATCAGATGTTGTTTTATCTCTTTGAATGCTTGTTAGCCAAGGCAATAAGAATTGAAATAAAACCTTGCTTGGGATGACAATGGCCTTTTTTGGTTGTATTTTAGTTTAAAATATAAGAAGTTGCCTTCAAACAAAACCATCACTTGCATAAAACAACAATAAACATCCTCCAAATGGAAGAAACAACATAGTTTTAAAGCATGAAATGTAAAAACTACAAAGCCAATAATAATGTTCATGACAATGTTAATGGCACTCAGTCACTGAACAGTCATTGATGAAAATGCCAAACACTGATACTTATTCCTTGATTACTGTATCAGAAGAATACCAACATTGGACAGTGTTCCAAGTTAGGGAGTCTGGGACATTCTAAATATTAGCTTCTAAATTGTTGTTAACATCAACCAAGTTAACAAACAATAACGGTCATGGTAGCAACCAAGTGGATGAACAGTTACAGCAGTTACTACAGCAAGAAAATGCCACTTACTAGACAATACTTCTGTCAAGGGATAAGCTAACAGTGGAAGGCAGTAGGACTAGAAGATACTCCAAACATCAACTCAAACATTCCAGATCCTCACAGAGTAAAGTTAACTTCAATCAAATAAACTTCAGTGTTGATTTACAAAATAGTTTAAATATCAATGATCTTAAATGTTTTTTAACATGTAGTACAAAAATAATTAGCTGTGAAAACCAAGTATCATCTGCTGGCAGACATCTGACACCATCTTGGACTATCAGGAGAAGTAGGCAATCATAGGGATGAATGTGTTGTGATAGAGAAATAGCTACTGGCAATTATTTATGAATGTGAAGTTTGGTGTGTCTCATCAAATCAAATATGATAATGTTGTGGAACTATCAAGTTTGTAACATGTTCTGAAATTAATGCAAAAGAAGAGAGAATTAGATTCCAGGCAGGTCATGGAGCAAATTAACTGCTAACTTGATTAAATTTAAGGCCCATAATTGTACAGTCAGTGTTTAGTATTACTTGATATATCCTGCAGTAATAAAAATATGGGATACATTATCATAGGTTCATAGGTTCATAGGTAGGTACTAGGCTATCGGCCCAAGGGCCTACGTAAGCCTAGCCAACAAGGTTCCCTGGCTTACGCCACCTAAGAAAGTTATATTCCTGTGCCACTGTCGAGCAGAGACACAGAAGTGATCCCTGGGGTGTATTTCCTATTTCCCATCCACTCATCAAGATTTTTCTTGAAGAGTGCTAATGAAGAACTTTGCTTGACATAGATGGGTAGCCTGTTCCAGAGTATGGGAAGTCTCTGGGACATGAATCTATCCCTCCAGTATGGAATGTTTATTGTGGTGACAAGGTTTAGGTCCCTAGAGTGTGTAGCTCAGAGGGATTGGGATTTCTTTAGGTGTAGCATGTCCAACAGCTCTGGGTTTGACATAGCTTTATATGTTAGGCAGAGATCACCTTGGAGTAGGTGATATACTACAGAGTAAAGCTCGAGTTTTTTGAGGCAGTCAGTGTAGGGCATTTGTTTGAGGCCAGTAATCCTCTTTGTGAGGTACTTCTGTGGCCTTTCCAGCTGCTGAAGATGTCTTGTGAGGTACATTCCAAAAGGGGCATTGTACTCTATAATGGGGTCTAATGAGTGTCAAGTAGAGGGCGACAATGACCTCTTTTTTCCTGGATGAGAACCCTTTTATGATGAGGTGTGCCACATAGAAGGACTTCCTGACTACTGTGGCGATGTGACTATCAAAGGAGAGACTACTGTCCACCTGGGTCCCAAGGTCTCTTATCACGCATTTGGTGTTAAGTAGATTGCTGCCTATGTGGTAGTTCATGGGTACAGAGTTTTTACCAAAGGGGATGACACTGCACTTTTTGGCATTGAGCTTGAGGCCATGGCTCTGACACCAGGCATCTGTCTCAGCGAGGCCCTTCTATAGGATGTCCACATCATTTGGGGACTTGACTATGGCTCCTAGTTTGCAGTCATCTGCAAACTTCGTTAGCCAGAGGCCTTCTGTGTTAGCCTGTACTTCAGAGAAGTAGATACCAAACAGGAGAGGTCCCAGGACAGAACCCTGTGGTACTCCACTTGTCACTGCTTTGAGGTCAGATTTGGAGTCTGCAACTTTTACAGTGTGGGTTCTGTCAGTGAGCCAGTTGGCAACCCATCTTGTGATGTAGAGATTTATACCTAGTTTAGTGAGTTTAGCTATAATTCCAGAATGGGGGATGTGTCGAAAGCTTTGGCGAGGTCAAGATAGGCTGTGTGAACCACCTTACCCTCATCTATGGCTTTGGTGACTGCCTCAAAGAAGTCAATCAGGTTCAGGAGGCATGATATGTCTTTCACAAACCCGAACTGGGTGGGATCCAGAGTTTGGAGGTTACCAATGTCGTTGTTTATGAGTTCCATGATGATACGTTCCATGGCCTTGCAGACCAGGCTCATCAGGCTAATAGGTTGATAGTTCCCGGGATCAGTGGTGACTCCCTCTTTGTGGAGTGGGATAACTGTTGCTGTGCGCCATTCAGTGGGCACAAAGCCTGATGCGAGGCTATTATTAAACATGGTGCTTAAGTGGTGAGGCAGTTTCTTTCTGAAGTTCGTGTAAAACACAGCCTGGGATGTTGTCCGGTCCCATGGATGCTGTGGTTTTGGCTTTAGAGAGTGCAGCTTTTACCTGCATAGTTGTGATTACAGGGTCTCTGCATTCTTCCTGTATAGATATGGGCCCTTTAGTGGGGTGAGAGGGGGGTAAAGTTAGCACTGAACCTATCTGCCAGGATGTTGGCAATATCAGTTGGTTCTGTAATTTTCTTGCCTTTGTGCTGTAACTCAGAGCAGATCTGGGTGTTGCCATCGAGATTCTTGACATAGCTATAGAATGCTTTGTGGTTGTCCTTGGAATTAGTGGCGATTTTGTTTTTGTAGCTAGCTCTGGAGGATCTTATAAGGGATCTCAGCTTCTTACTGAGGCTGACCAGGGAGCTCCTCCACTCATGGGATTTTACTCTCTTTTGCAACAGTTTCTTCCTTCTGTTGTACAGTTTGTTTATGGCAGGGAACCACCAGATTGGCTTCCTTTTTTTGGAGGATAGCATCTTGGCTCTGTTTGGGATAGCACGATCCATGCACTTGTGTAAGTGCTTATAGAGTGCATTTGTGTAGGATTCAGCAGTTGTAACTATATTGTCCATCTGCATGGGTGTCATGAAGTTCACCACTTCTGTCTTAAGAAGCATAAAGTTGGCTTTGGAGAAATTATTTCCTGTGGTTTCCTTAATGGGGGGTGGGGGCGGGATGTGGATATCAAGGGTGATTAGCTTATGGTTGGATCGGACCAACGAGGATTTGACTTCAGGTGTGGAACACCGGTCACTCATGTTGGTAATGACTAGATCTAGGATATTGTTGCCCCTGGTGGGGGTGTGGATAAGTTGATCCAGGGCATTGGAGTTTATGAATTCCAGAAAGCATTGAGCTAAGGAGTTGATACATCAGTAGTTTTCCCAGTTAATGGTGGGGTAGTTGAAGTCACCCATTATTAGGGTGTTTGGTTGAACCCTAATATTTTCCAGTACATCAAGAAAAGAGGAGTGGGAATCCTGGGGCATGGTGGGGGATCTGTAGCAAGAAACAATTTGGATTGCAGTTTTGCCGAGTTAGTTGCACTTGGATAACCTTGGATGCATTATGCTGAGCAACTAGCCTGGAGGTGTGGATATCCTTAATGAATATGGACACACCTCCGCCTTTGGGATTTCGGTCCAGGTTACATGGCCGAAAAGTGTCATATGAGTTATAGCCTGGTAGTGCAGGGGTGCTCTCTGGAGCCTTGAACCAGGTCTCAGTCACTGCACAGATATCGATGTTCTCCATTTTAAGGAGTGCCTCGAGTGAGTGCATTTTGGGATTTAGACTTCTAGCATTGAGTAGCATTACCCTCAGTTTTTTCTTGCCTGTTCCTGTTATGGTGGTGAACTTGTTATTTGAACCTTGCCTAAAAAAGGCACTATAGGGGCAGCAAGAGCCTTAGCCAGTATCCGGAATCCCAGGGGTGACAGGTGCAGGCCATCTGTGGCAAAGCACCATGGTCTGTCGACCATTTCATCCCAAGCAGACATAAACTGGATCCCCTTAGAATGACACCAGAAGTTTAGCCAATTGTTGAAGTCAATCATTTTGTCCTTGTACTGCAGTATCATTCTGGGTGATGGCAGAATGCTACTCAGGGTTAGGGTCATACCTGCCTGGGCTACAAGATCGGAGAGCTCTTCCATGTCTCTTTTCATGTAGTACAGGGAGGTACATCTCAGGTCATTCACACCAACATGGACAATGACAGAGTCATATTTGTACTTGTTGTGGAGTGACCTGAGTGCATGTGTTATGTGGCGGATCCTGGCACCCAACAGGCAGCTGACAGTAGCCTTCTCCTTGTTTAGCCTGGTGAGTGGGACATCAGTGTGCTTAACTATAGAGTCACCTATGACTAGTGTGTTGGGTACGTTGTTTTGTCTTATTGGCTGTGGTTGAGTGGTACACTGAGTCTGTGGGCTATGTGTCATTTGGGTTGTGTTGGGGGATGGAGGTTGCTTGCTTTTCTGCTTTGGAGGTCTCTGTTGCTTAGACAGATTATTATTGAGAGCCTCTGTGAATGTTTTTGTGTTACTATGTGTGGATTTTGGTGGTGTAGATTTAGTGAGACTATGTGATGAGTGTGGTGTGGTGCAAATGTTTACCTTCTCCTCATGACTGTCAAGTTCAGTCTTGGTTGGAGAGAGCTTTATCTCCAGTTTGGCTAGATAAGTGCATCTCTCACAGGTTGTAGTATTGGGTGGTAGGAGAAGAGGGTTGTCTGTGTACATAAGGCAATTTCTACATTGCCTCAAGATGCCCAGATTCATCAGACAGACAGGAGAGAACACTGGGAGCTGACCCTTGGACATGCCTGAATAAAAAATGATTTTCCTCTAGATAAGTGAGGAAAGTGAGTACAAGAGCTGTTTTTCTCTGAGCAAGTGAGAAAAGCAAGTACAACAACTGTTTTCCTCTAGGTAATGAGGAAGATTGAGATT
Organism: Protopterus annectens; assembly: GCF_019279795.1. Taxonomy (NCBI): domain Eukaryota; kingdom Metazoa; phylum Chordata; order Ceratodontiformes; family Protopteridae; genus Protopterus; species Protopterus annectens. The sequence goes on along the minus strand of NC_056732.1, from coordinate 382,435,677 downwards.
CTTCAGATTCAATCTCTGTGATTCTTAAAACAAGGTAAGAGATTCCACATATCTTTTTTATCTGACAATGGCCTTCAAGTTATATGTCAAGAATTTTACAACTATACGCGAGACTGGGAGCTCATTCTCAGACATGCACAGGCTAATGGGCAAGTGCAAATAGTTACAAAAGTATCGAGATAGTCTACTACAGCCTCTTGCATTATTACTGTTGCAGTTGTTGATGAGGAGAAGACTGATGTCAAAACTGTTTCTTCAGTATTACTGTGACCAGAGACGGTACCAAATGTTAAATGATAACTTATTTGAGTTTGTTATGCAGCATCAGCAAATTTTATTTATTTGCCTGCGTTTGTAACCAGGTCATTGGACTGGTACTTGTATTCTTTTTACTCAGGTGCATTCCCCAAAAAATTAATTAAAAGTCACATAGTTTATTTTATAATACAAAATTACATACAGGTCACATTTTCATTTCATAGCAGAGTGTACCATATTACATACAAGTGAAATTGTTCAAAGACTACCAAAATTATTTTGAAGTTACTTAGCTCATTTCTAAAGCATTTACAAAGGGTTCTTCACAGGTACATTTACTCATGAGGAATTGCGACCATGAGATAATATAACATTTAGACTATATTCAAAATATAAAGTTTACACAGTGAGTCAGCATAAGTATTTGGTGGGACATGTTTGTAGTATATTATGAATCCAGAGAAACATAAAGGGATCAGAGTTCCATTGGGGGCTTAGGATGTCGGGAGCTGGAGACTTTGTAAGAGACTGAGTAAGATGTGCATTAGCTGAGAGAAAAATATAGGAAAAGGGCAGTTAGAGTGAGGACGAAAGGGAGGCTGTATGCATCAGACAGAAAGAGATTTAAGTTAGCTAGACAGTAGCTTTTAAGTTGCATTTGGCTCCTTAATCACATTAATTGTCATAAGGGAAGAGACATCAGGTTAGGGACAGACTTAGAACAGACACTTCAAGTAACAATGCTGAAATTCCTTTTCATTACTGACTGGCAGGATTAAGGTGATATGTGGGGTGAAAGAGGAAAGTTTAGCATCTCTGACCCTTTGTGTTCATGTTTGTTTCCTATAGCACTGTAGGGAAAAGCTGAAATAATGTTTAATGTATTGTTCCCACTTTCTATTTGTATGACATTAGTTTATAGGTCATCTGAAGTGAAGTATTAACATTCTATAAAATTTGTAATTTTTAAATATGTCAAAACCAAATTGTAAAGCTGCTGTGCTTTTTCTAAGACTGTGAATTGGAAAACTTAGAGTTTTCTAAAATAACAATCATGTGTATGAATCATGAGTGATAGTGGAAAGGTACTAGTAACATTTAGTCTGCAGGGGAGTTTTTCATTTTGCAAGCTAATGTACCATCATTTTCCTGATGACCTGTCTATTGCAGATGTTATGGAGATGATAACAAATCTGCAGAGATGTATATTGCTGGCCCTAGTCAGTGAAAAAAGTCACCATATAAAATAAAAAAGGTTTACTGCCTTAAAACTATTATTATCATAAAAAGTTTAACTCATCTTGCTTCGGGGCATATCTCTGGGGGCTAGTTAGATTCACAGAACTTTAGAAACATTTTAGAACTGATGCTCTTTGACCTGGATTTTGTTGTGGCTGTATGAGCTGAGAATGACAACTGAGTTCTTCTTTACCTAAGGTAGCAATACTGCCTGCACCTTTACATATTCAATCCCTTCTAAACAGCATGCAGGTATAATGAGATATTTTTACATCAGCAACTTGATTTTTTACTCACATCTCTGTTATACAGAAAACATTAGCTATATGTAGTTCCTCTAAGGTATACTGTTACTCCATCTTGCTGTATATACAACTGGCATTATCTGAAGTAACTTAATGCCATGAAGAGTTTGACAAATGGCTTGCTGCATCATTCAGAAGGATATCTGGAAAAGAAGAACCAGGATTTGGGATAAGAGCACCTCAGTGCAGTAGCTATACTATGTGCTCCCTGCATCCCCATTTGTTTATTTCAGACACTATGTTTTTGAAATAATTTGAGGGAGGAAAGTTACAAAGTTACAGAATTACCATTGGCAGTAAAAGCTGCTATTAGTCTGAGGAGATAGGACTGGACTTGTGAATGGGTAGAATTCTCCTGATCTGGATCTTTTCAATGTTCTTGCCTACTTATCGGAGTGATACCTGAATAATAGGAATGATTATTTAGGACCAGATTCCAAAAGACTTGCTTTCAGTGTAAGTGACTTTTGGAATCTGTCCTGTGGTATAAGGCTGTTTATAGACAGGCGTTATACTGAAATAAGTAACAGTATGAGCAAGACTTTCAGAATCAGAACAGACTAAGACTGAGAGCAACTGTTTTGGAATCTGGCCCTTTGTGTTTGTCAGAAACAGGGTAACAGTAAGTAGGCAGCCTGATACTGTATTAGGTCTGTACGTAGTCTGGCAGTGTGATAATAATGCATAGGGAAAGAACAGTTGCTTAAGTCCTGCTTACTTGTAACAATAGATGTTTGAATTTAACACTAACTCAGTGGCATATAGATTCTATGCCTGCACAAACCCACATGGCAGCTTTCCAGAGCTCAGAATCCCTTCCTCTGACTCTCTGTGATAGGGGAGTGGCTAAGCCATTTCCATCAGGAAGTAGGACAAACCAAGAAGGACCAGAAGCAAGAATTCCTGAAACCAGCCCATCTGCAGCCACAAGAAAACAATACAGGTAGCTAAATCCAACCAACAACACAAGACGGGATATCATTTAACTGTATACAAAATAAGGGGTGGTGGTGGGTGGGTGCTGCCACTGAGGCAATGTGAAATTCTAACATCTACTGTTACAGCTAAGTAGGACTTATGAAACTTTACTTTGTTCATCATTTATACTGCTTTAGTGGCATATGGGTAGATTTCCAAAACTTGCCCTAGCTGGGAGGAGAAAGGATAAGGATCCAGGAGCACCTGGAGAATGGTCCTCACAAAACCTGCTCTGGAATTTGAGAAATAATTCAGTTTGTAGTGCCCTTTAAAGGTATGGACAGAGGGCCAAGTTGCTGCCTCTAGAATGCTTCTACAGTTCACTCCTTCCTAATTAGCCACCAAAGAGGATAAGGATCAAGTAGAATGTGTGTTACCTTTGCCTGGAAGAGATTAATCATGGTGGGAGTGACAAAAAAAGCAGAGGAGAACCAATGACCAATCATTTGCTTAAAGACAGGTTGACCCTGCTTAGCTGCAGAATAGGAAATAAAAGTACAGTTGTGTAAATAAATTTATAACAGTGGATGATCAAAAGATAACCACTGCAGTAGTTCTAGCTATATGGGCTATATCCTGCCAAGGATATAACAGCCTACCAACTCCTTTAGCTTCAGGGCACTTTCCATGTGCTCAATCCTTTAGGCAGCCTGAGTTGAGCTGCCTAAAAAGACAAGTTTTAGCACCAAGCCCTTCAGAGATTTCATGCCATCTGAGAGAAGGAGACTGAGCCCTGAAAGAGCATAGCTAGAAGTAAAGATATCTAAATATATAAATATACAAACCCTGGCAAAACAGCATACTCAGAAGTCCTAAGGGGGGTGGAGGAAGGGAACAGTTACTGCAGCAGTGATCATTCGAACATCTACTGTTATGGTAAGTTCAACTTACACAACTGTACTATGTTCATTATATTGACCATTGCTGCAGTAGCCTCACTTATAGGGTAGATTATCCTATCTTACTACATTTGGAAGGTGGAAGGGGAAGGGTCCAGGAGCCCCTGGGGAATAGGTCTAGCAAATCCTGATTTAGACATAGCAAAGGAATCAAGCTTGTAGTGCTTTGAAAAGTATGTACAGAGGACCAAGTCGTTGCTTCTAGAATACTTCTAGAATCCAACCCTTTCCAAAAAGGCATAGATGAAGCCAAGGCCCCAATAAAATGAGCCTTGCTTAACTCTGCCATGAATAGTTTTGTTGTGCTGAGAATAACAACAGGTAATAGCATGAGACAACCAATTGGAAATCATATATTTAGAAACAAGTTGTCTCTTCTTACCTTCACAAGAAATGAAAATTTAATACGAAGATCTGAAAGATTTTGATCTGTCAAGATAATACTTGAGTTATCTGTGGATATTGAAGGTATGGAGTATTCTTTCTCCATCATTTTTGGGTTAAAAAAAGAAAACAGGGAGATGCATATTTCAGCTTAAAGTAAGATTAGATACCACTTTAGGCATACAAGAAGGATTAGTTCTCAAAGAATCCTGCCTCTCTGTCTCCCTGTCCATATGGAAAATTAGATAAGTCTGACTCACCATAACAGCTCGTAACTCATTTATTCTTTTTGCAGAGGACAGAGCAATCAGTAAAACTGTTTTCCACATTTAGAAGCTCAAGTCAGCATGGTTAGCTGGCTCAAAAAGAGCAAGTGTTAGCTTCTGTAACACAAAATTAAGATCTTGACAGCCAATTGTTCGGAGAGGAGGCAAACAGGTCTACTTGAAGAATTCCACACAGATAGATTAAATCTTGGAAGACCCCTCGATCTATTTTCCATTTGTGGGGGTATGCCCTTGTCCTGCTCAACTTGTTTGTCACACAGTTTTGCTCTGATGGGATGTCAAATGCCTGAGAGATTGTGCTGTATGCTATATTGGCTAGTCTGCAAAGAGAAGCTGCTCTCCAAAGTCCACGGTATTTTTGGTGACTGCTTTGGAACAGGTAAGTAGAAGGTGAGACTGGGATTAAAGGATAATTATTTCTTTTCCTGCAAACCCTAGCACTGTGATTTGAAAAGGCAAGGAATGTTGGTACTGGCACAAAAGAGACTTCAAATACCATTGTGTCTTTCTCAGGTGGAGTCTTGTCTAGGATATCATGAGAATCATGGATGCCCTGAGGCTCAAAATCCTGACTTATTCCATCAAATGACTGAAGTATATATATATATATATATATATATATATATATATATATATATAAGTCCCCTTCAGAGTATTGAAATTGCAGAACATCAAACCTCTGATCATCGAGGACCAGAGGATCAAAGTTCTGCAATATCGAATTAAAAAAAAAAAAAAAAAAAAAACTAAAATATGAAAACTTGTTATTTCACATTTTTGCAGGGGGGCAAGCCTCCCTGCACACCCCACACCCCCTGCTACCAAAATATACCAACTCCGAGACCGCACTACAGTGAAGAGCATGGCACAGAATGGGGCATTCACCATTCTCTTCACTGTAGTGCAAGATTCTCTCCCTAAACCTTAGTAGCTCCTCTGTCACCGGTTCCCAAACTACCTGTTAGGATGTCAGCAGGCAGTACTGTTGCAACACCACCTCTCCACTCTCTTGCCAGTTGCTTTAGGGGTCCCTCAAGGCTCCATCCTTGGACCTCTGCTTTTCTCCTTCTTTATCAATCAACTCCACACCTCTACTCTTCATGCCTCTGTGATACAATATTTCCTCTAACTACTCCATAGCACAATTCAAAAAACTTCTCAGTACTCACTTAGTAAACACCTGACTTTGCCCTTGCAACCCTCCTGTAAACAACACCTCCTCAGTTAGTACAAGTGTACTACACTTGTTTATCTCATTTCTGTTGTAACTTCCCTTCCTCTTTGTCTGTAAATAGCCACATATCTCATGTTGATATTGTAATCTTTGAAGTATTGTAATGCCCTCTTTGTACGTAGGTATGTCTTTGTTATTGTTGGAGCTTTTCTCCCCAGGCCTCTGCTGAAAAAGGACATGTGTCCAGTCAGACTTTCCCAGTAAAGAAATGGAAAATAAATAAAATAAATAAATAAATATTTAAGTAGCATGGGTGTGTGGTTGTGGAGGTGCAGGGTGGCTTGCCTCCCTGCAAAAACTTGCGAGCATAGTTTTTATCTTTTTTAATTTAGTCTACTTTATGTTTGATGTTGTAGAACATCGATCATCTCGTTCTCGATGATGTGTGATTCGATGTTCTGTAACTTTGAGCATTTGAAGTAGGCATATATATTTATATGTATATATTTATATGTATATATATATATATATATATATATATATATATATATATATATATATATATATATATATATTTGTTCCTGTGGAAGAAAGACTCTTTTAAATGAGACTAAAACTTTGAAACTAAAACTAAAAACTGTGTGTCTGAGGTGTCTAAACCAAAAGAACACAATCCTGTTTAAAGAGTCAAAAAAAGACTTTGCTGACAAATGTGGATACCCCATAGCCTACAACAAGATGTAACAGGAACTTTGTGAACACCCTTGGTGCAGAGGGTAGTCCAAAGGGTAAGGCAGAGAACTGATAATGTGATCCAGACACACAAACCCTTAGGAAACACCTAAGGTCTGGATGAACAGGGATGGGATGATAAGTACTTTTTGTCTAGTGTTACTAGGAAATGTGAATGAGGAAGAAGAGGTCACAGGTTGTGAAGTGACAGCATTTTGAATTTGGGCACTATCACAAAAAGGCTTAGGAAAGAAAGATCCAGAACTTGTTTCCAAGCATTTTCTTTCTTTGGCACTAGGAACATCCCTGAATACAAACCTTTCCCCTCCTGGGAAGGAGGAACTGGTTCAATCACTCCATCAGACAGAATGTGATGAAGGACAGGTGGAAATAACAGTCTGGTATGCTGGAAGAGGAATTCCCCCCTGGAGATGAGGAATTTCCTCCCACTGCTATCTGTAACCTTGATGAATGATCTTCAGAACTCATTTATATGAAACTATCAGTTGTCGAAGAGAAACATGGATTCAGACTTTCTGGAAAGAAAATGGGGCTTTTAGGTGGGAGGGGGGCAAGGTCCCTTTAACATCATCCTCACTTGTTGGACTGTCCTTGGTTTTTGGAATTTTTTGAACCCCCTTGCAATTTCTTCTTAAAAGTCTGTTTACCTGCATTTTGTTGAGACTGTTTGTTGTTTTTTTTTGCCAAAACTGGATGTGCAGTTAGACAATCCCTTTGAAAATTTGGAAAAGGAGGGCTGAAAAATCTTAGAAATTCCCTGTATCATTAAACCGTTTCATCACACTTCTTGATTACCTCTTCATCAAAGGGGCCAAAAGCTAAATCTCTGTCCAAAGGAGAATTTAAAATATTTTTTTTAACATCATCTGTGAGGTTCTGAGAATGCAGCCATGCACATCTCATCAAAATAGTACCAGTGGTCATAGTCCTGGATGAAGTATTAAATGAATCATGCGCACAATATAAACATTCTTTCTCACAAGAAGAAACTGCAGGCAAAACATTCCTAATAGTTTCACAATTAGTCAAAATAATCTTTAACATATGAGCCTGACAATTCAAAATTCTGAAACTCAAAAGTTACAGAAGTATACACTTTTTTCTCATACTTATCAATTATTTTACCATTCTCGTTAGAAAGTATAGGATTGGAATTAACTAAGTGATTAGATGTGCTAGTATTAACTAAAGTTATAGCTGCTGGATCAGGTTTCGGAAGAGTGTATAAAAAATTAAAAGACTGAAGAACTTTATACAGTCTATTTGCTTTTTTAATTAGGGGCAGCTGGCTATCAGGAAAATTGCTTTAATTGACACACACATCCTCCAATGCTCACAACACAGGAGGAATGGGGGAAAGGTTCTGAAAATTCAATTTGTAATAGCTCATATAATTTTCTAGGGGACTGAGAAACCTCAGTGTTTTCCCATTGAAAACACTGACACATTCTAGACATAATCGCAGAAAAACAGAAACCCTTACAGGGAGAATCATATTCCATGTTCTCTTCTGAGTCTGAATAAGAAGTCTGAGGACTAAGCCCTGCATCTGTCCCTTCGTCTTCCTGTTCAGATTCAGAATCTTGAATCTCTTCAGGAAAAGAGGTGTCCCTTGTTATTTTGCTAAAAAACACCTTATAAGAAGTATCAATAGCCCAAATTAGACCTGAGACAGATCTAATAGAGAATTTTTGGCCAGGTAAAATAGGGCAGGAGCAGATATATGTTTAGCTTTTTGTTTCTTTTTGACAGGAAACATGGGACCAATAGGATTTTAATTGGCAGCAACAGCTTAACAGGTAATGGAGACTATATTCTGACTAAACAATGAAGACTAACTTCCCCTTCTCCCAGGACCAACAGGAATGGTTTTCTCTTATCCATAGAGGGTACTCCTACAGACACACATGGTATGGCTAACCCATGTCCATAGTGGCTAGTGGCTGTAGGTGTTATACCAGAGGGATCAGGGATAAAAGATAAGTGGTCTGAGGAACCAGCTTTGGACATAGTAGCATCACCCACCTGCGGCTGAGGAAAATTGCTAGCCTGCTATGGTGGCAAAAGACGAATGCTTAACTTTTCCTTTTTGTGGCTGGAAGAAGAGCCAGCAGTGAGACCAGTAGTTTGTTCCATGGTCAAGACACAAATTGTGCCTTTTTCTTGTGGAAAACAAGCAGCACAAGCCAGTAAAAATTTAAAGTTGCAAAAAGTCACCTTTTCCTAATACAAATACAGTAAAAAACACTTTAATACATTTTTGCTAGCCCCCCCAAAAATGGTTTTCAAATGGTTTTAACAACCTTTAAACTTACAGGAAAAAAGGTACACCCCTATTTAAAAGTACAGTTAACTCAAGAAACACAAACTCCTAGAAGAAAAATAACTTTCCTAACCTGGAAAGTACAATTAAACAATGAATATTTCAGTGTGGAAGGTTCTTCCCCAAAGGGAAGTTATCTGCTCAGCAATGGAACAGCACAAGACGACAGCCAATTTTCAAAAGCCTACAGAGGACTGCTGTCTTCAGTGGTAGGAAAGGTCTGAATGGCTTGGTGCTCAAACCTGTCATTTTAGGCAGCTCAGCATGAGCTGCCTGACAGTTTTAGTGCATGGAAGGAGACCTGAAGCTTTTGAAGCTGGCTGGATGCTATATCCTTGGCAGGAGTCTACTGCAGCAGTGATCAATATGGTGAATATTGCTGTTCATCTTTCCTCTGTATGTATGATCTAAACTGCTTGCTATTTGCTACAGTTTAAAAGTAAAAACAAAATCACATTTTTTTACTAAAACCTGAGCACTGTAGCCTTCTGTGCAAGCAGTTTTCTGCAGTTTAAAAGAATATATATATATATATATATATATATATATATATATATATATATATATATATATATACATACATATATATATATATATATATATATATATATATATATATATTTTTTTTTTTAAATGTGTTGAAGGAGGGTCAGGGCAGGAGGGGTTGAGTGTCATGCATATGGCCACCTGCTTTTATTTTTTTTTATTTTTTTGCTCATCGTTTGAAGAGCTGAGGGAGTATGTAATGACTGAAGGACACCATTCACTCTGTGCTTGAACTCTCCTGTACACAGTACCCCATGCAAAATCTGATGAGTTCTTCTGGACTGATTACATTGGGGTCTGAAGGGAAACGAGTAAGCCTAGCTTAAGAGACATCTGATCCCTCCACTACTGTAACTCTCATTTCACAAATTCTAGCACTGCTACCTGAAATTCTAAGGGATATAGGTGCTGGGTCCAAAACTTTTTTTAAGTACCATAGAATTTTTCTGGTCTGGCTTGTGGTGTCATGAGGATCATTCATGCCATGAAGCCTAGATTTTTGAGAAACTCTTTTGTGGAGGTAACTTCTTGAAAAAAGAAATCCCTGAAAGTGAACAGTTACAAATACACCTTCTTGTAGAAAGGCCATACTTTTTTGTCTCCATCATACAACCCAAGAAGACAATTTATGATGTGAGACAGGACATTTACAGGTTCATCTTGAAGTTGAGAGGAATTGGAATGTGGTGATAAGCATCCTTCAGATGTAAAGTTACCGTGAAACAGTGGTATGGAAAAAGAGGATCGACTGTCTGCATTTTGACAAATTTGAATTTGGATAACATGATAGCTCATATTGGTGGAACAAAAACTTTCTCTTGTAAAATCTTTATGCCTTTTGTGGTGCAGAAACTGGTTCTATAACCCTGCTTGCAACTTGTGAAGGAGTACTTGAGAGAACAGATATGTTTAGTCTGGATTCTCCTGAAGGAAGGAGGAGTTCCTGTCCACCTCCAAGAGTATCCTCACTGAATTTACCCTAGTGGTCATTAACCTAGTATACACCTATGAACCTTGAACCTACAGATCAAATTTGTGGATCACATTTGGTTTACATAGCTAGGCTTATAAGGGCCTTAGTGGTTGTAAGCCAAGTATACACCTATGAACCCACAAATTATTCTCAGCACTTACTTGTCTGAGATTGTTTGTAGCCAGGCTGCTGGAATGAGCTAAAACCTGCGGGAAGATGAAAAGGGAGGAGGGATATGGGAAAGGCATGGAATGCCCTGAGTCTTGGCATAGTCATTCTTTATCAGGGGAATCATGTTTTTTGACAAAGGAACCCCTTTTATTCAGTTTGGAAGCATTATCCTCCTGCCACTTCCTCTTGGTATTCTGACAGTTGTTAGGTTGGAAATGTTGTTTGTTCTGCCTTTTGAAGTTGGACACTTTGTTGGGGAAATCCTGGGAATATGAAACATCCATGATACCCCATCGATTTACCTCTGTCAGCATCAGGACCAAACACAAATACAAAACTTAACGGATCATTCAAAATCTCATTTATTTAATCCTGGAAAATTCTGTTTATGTAACCAAGCAAACCTTCTTAACACAACAGAAGTGGATGCATTTCTAGAAATAGTGTCCACACCTCATAACACATTCCTCAAAGCATCTTTTGAAACCAGAGTCATATTAGAAACAATCTCATCCATGTAACACTTTTGCCCAGCAACATGAATACAGCAAAGTCACCTAAACTGTAAGCACATTGTAAAATAAATTTCCATATGATGCCCTGAGAATTGTAAACACTAAAGACTGAATTACTAGAGTGAGACAGCTTTTTCCCTGAGATTCTAACCACTTGACAATTTTATAAAATGGTGTAAGGTTAGAAGAAGCCATGGCTCTCTTGTTAGAGTTGTCAGCTGGAGAAATCACAGCTAGGTCAGCTGACAATGGAGCAAAGTGGGCTACAAGTTCAGAACACACTTTGTATTTCCTCATAGCCTTTTTAGGAACTGGTTCAGTAGCCAAAGGGGTTTTACATTTAGTTTTATAGATATCTTCTAAGGCCATTAACAGAGGAGGAACAGCCAAAATATTTCATCCTCAAAAAGAGCTTAAACTCTGGTAGTCTCTGGCATTACACCAGACTGCCTTCAGTCAAATACATCTCTAAATCTAATTAGTATCTGTGGAAAGGTGAGCACTTGTTTGGGTTTTTTTAACTTGTTCAACTTCTGAAGAATCAGATTAAATGAACTCAGAGTATTCTCTACTGTCTGCATCAGAGTCCCCATCAAAATCTGTGGTGCTAGACTGATTTCTAGAGAAGGCAGCCCCATAGTCACTCTGAATAGGAGCAGAGTCTCTGAGATAAACTTTCTTAACTAAGGAAACCACATCAGCCCTATACATGGTACTAATCTGATTGTCAAGTGGTGAAAGTTTTGTTTTCCTTAGTATAAACCACACTAGAGGACAAAATATCTGAGGACAGACAAATATGCCTGGCTAGTGGTCTCTTACCCTGGACCTCTTTTTCATCAAAAAAGGCTTTGGTTCTCCTGTATCAGAATCAGGTACTGGAACAGCCCCAGAGGATGTGCATGACCCCCATACCATAGATGGCTCTGACTTCATACCAGAGGGTGATGGAAAAAAAGGTAGATGGTCTGGAGACTGCCTTAAGGCAACAGCAGATTTACAAATTATAGGCTGAGGCATGTTGTTGCTGTTTTTTTTTTTCTGTTTAGGTGGATTGGAAGGTGGCAGCTACATCAGGATCCTTCAAGTCTGGAAAAACATCACCAGCCATATTAGTACTCTGAAACTATAAAGGACTGACTAAGGACAGCAATAATAGAAAATAAAAAACATGTTCCTACACAGAAAATAGGGTTAAAATGAATAAAATATATAAGAAACAGTTTAAATTGTAATAAACCGTGTTTTACAATCTGCACAGTGTAACAAACAGTACACACAGTTACAATAAAAAGTGAAATTCAGTTGTCCATGTAACGACAAAATATTTTATTTCCTTAAATCAAACAGACACAATAATAATAATAATAATAATAATAATAATTTAATAATAATAATAATACAACATTAATAACCATTTACTTAGAGATTCCCTTGTCAAAAATGAAAAAATATCCACAAAAATGCAAATGTGGTAATTTACGATAAAATCCCGATTTAATGATAGAAAATGGCTATAACAGTGTCAAACTAACAGTATATATCATAAAATAAAGAAAAAGTTTCCTTAATGCCGTTCTGGAAAATGCTCAAATGCACATTAGCAAATGGTAGTGCACAATCTCTAATGTGCATTCGATGCTCTGATAACAGATCGCACTACAGTGGAGATCAGGAAGTTTACCCTTTTCCTCACTGTAGGCCGATCTCAGAGATGGAATATGTAATATGCAGGGGGTGTGGGGGGCATCAGTAACACAGACTTTTGACTTTGGAGCTTCCAGTGTTCGAATGTCATTTCACTGGTTACCATTTCTGATAGTTTGGTAATTTTGCATTACAAGATTTGGAAAACAAACTCAATCAAAAAGTGGAAAATTGTTTTGATTTTCCACATTTTGATAGTAAACCTCTCTCTCTCTCTCTCTCTCTCTCTCTCTCTCTCTCTCTCTCTCTCTCTCTCTCTCTCTCTCTCTATATATATATATATATATATTATTTATAATAAATCTGAAATAAATAAAAAATTGTATGATAACAAAGAGGAAGGGAAGTTCCCAAAGGGATCTTATCTGAGTCTGGAAGCTGTAATCCACCAAAGCTGGCTCCTGAGGAGATTCACCTGTGTGAGTCCTACAGCTGGCAGTGAAAGACTGCATAAGTGACTTTCTGAGACAGGGGTTAGCCAATCCCCTATCATGAGAGTCAGAGGAGGGGATTCTGAGCTCTGGAAAGCTGCCAGTGTGGGTTTGTGCAGGTACAGAACACATATGTCAATGAGGCACTATGGATGATGAACACATATTTGTATATTTTTAGATCAGTAAATAAATGTTTGGGTTGTAAAGTATGAGGGTATTAGAAGAGCAGTGCTATTAAGTAGTTAAACTTTAGTAACAAGCTTTCTCTGTAAAAATATTTTTATGCATCAAGAATATGGAGGAAATTAATATCTCTAGCTATCTGTTTTTGTACTCCACATGTATTTATATCTATATTTATATCTATATATGTATGTATAAGTTTATATGGGTTGCTTACTGTTGGTCAAGTGTTTGCTTGTTTTGCTGTGCTGCAAGTGTGATCATTTTACTGAGTTTGGAGGTCGTTTTTACTGTTTCTAAAGTCAGCTATTGGTTTGTCATCTAAAGCCCTGTTTTGGTGGCTGCACTTTGATCACTTTTGTGCTACCACAAATCAGTATCAGTATTAGGCATGTGTGTGTTGTGGTGGAGTTGGAACTCTCCAGGTAAACACCCAGAACTGTTGCTGTTTGTTTTGGAATGTTGGAAGAAATATTTGTAAAATGGTAATATTGGATTTTTATTTTTACTTTGCCTTCCTGGTAGCAGTGCTGCGGTAGCATTGTCGCCTCACAGCAAGACGTTGTCGTGTTCGATTCTCAGCTAGAGCATCTTCTGTGTGGAGGTATGCATGAATGGGCATGCCTTTGTTGAAGGTTGTGCATCAGGGCTGGTAACTCGGCACGTAAAAATCCACGACCAAACATTAGTGGATCGGAGTTCCGCTGTGGCGACCCCTAACCGGGATAAGCCGAAAGACACAACAACTTCCTGTTATTCAACACTGTTGCAAATATTTAATAGGATTGTTACATAGAGAGTAATTGTGGTTTTGTTCTTACATGTGTAGAGATGGATGTGTAACTTGTGATGGTGTGTGCATTGCTATGCATTAATTTTTTGACAAAAGCAAACATATGTTTATATAAAAAACAAAACTTATTAACATGTTCAGTTACAAACATTATGCATCACATATATTCCTCTGTACATTTATCATCAATCCAGCATTATATAAATTGTTCAATTCCTGCCTTCCCTTAAACCTCACTCCTCCTCTGAAACATTATTCTGCATGTATGGTTATCTCAGTTTCCATTTTTTTCTATGTAATTTGCACTTACTATTTTCTGAAGATCCCACTTCTACTTATTTTATTTCTGTTACAATATTCACCACTTCAAATATGTTTAGACTTTGTTTTCCAGTTTCTAGTAATTGTCTTTTTTTTTGTTTTTTTGTTTTTTTGGCATCCACCAAAATTAAAGTGAACAAGGCCTTTATGTTTTCTCAGTTCAAAAAAATAATTTTCTTAGTTATACTTATCTGATTACCCAATGTGTCTGACCGAGTACTCTTTAGGGAATTTTTAAAGTCTGCCATCTAATTATACTCCCAAAACATATGTTTCCAGTTACCCCTTTCTTCCCCATCATACCTGCAATGTTTGGCATTTACCTGAGGAAAAAGTATTTTGAAGTCTGCTTGGTGTATCCAAACACCTATGCAAACACTTTCAGGCAAAAATCCTAAATCGTCTAGACTTTGTTGCATATTTGGGAGCCATACATATGCCTTCCCATTGTTTCCTTGCAAATTACTTATCCAGTCTCTCTTATCGGTCTTTTCTAACCACCTCTGATTGATTTGTATAGTTATCCTGTGATATTTTATATGCGCTACTAATTATCCCTTTTTTTAACAGTAGCTTCTGTACTGGATTCACCTAAAAACTCAACCAGTGCAGGACTTTCACTTAGGATTCTCCTATCATTTTTTTGTTCTTTGCCTGTATTCTGATATCAAATCCTGATAGGGAAAGCAGTCTCTAGCCTGCAGTTGAAATGTCTTCTTGACCTCTTCCCATTCTATTACCTTTCCCTCGTTAGTTATTTGCTCCCAAAACCTTGGTTCCTTTGCCAGTTTTCTTCAGTAAATCCCAGACCCCTCTTGCCTATTGAGTGTACCCCTAAATGAAAGTCATCTCTACTAGCAGAATCTCCTCAGTTGTTGTGTTGGCCTAGTTTTTAGAATAGTTTCTGCATCCTATTAATTTGAAAGTACAGTCAGTGTATGTTTGTGATGGATCAAGTTGTTAATGTATTTGCGTTCAACAGTATTTTCTTACTTTATTTGACGTTAGTGGTAGAAGTAGTAAATCAAATGTCGTATATGCCTACACCTGCATATGTGTGCGTGTGTGTGCGTGCGTGTGTGAGACAGAGACATTAAGAAGACAGTGCTGTACATCAGTCAATTAAATGCTTCTACAAATGGTTGGAATTTAGGTTAATGTATATAATAGTCCCTGCTTCATATGATTTGTTTTACTTTTTAATTTGTTAGGCATTTTTCTGTAACACTTAAGCTGCCTGAAACAACATTTTAATGAAATTATGACTACTTTAAAGGGGGGGGGAGGCTATAGCTGAAGGTTAATTAAGTGTGATGTCAGGGAAAGGTGACTATATAAGTAATTGTGGGATGTCAGGGCAAGGTGACTATTATAAGAAAGGAAAGCCACGATGGTGCAGCAGTAGCATTGTCACCTCACAGCAAGAGGTTCTCCCATTTGATTCTCGGCTGGAGTGCCTTCTGTGTGGAGTCTGCATGTCCTCCCCACAGTTGAGTGGCATTTGAAAGACTTGCATGAATGGGCGTGCCTTCGTTGAAGGTTGGGCGTCAGGCTGGCACCTTGACACCATAAAAATCGACTGCCAATCATTAGCAGACCGGAGTTCCGCTGTGGCAACCCCTAACCATGAAAAGCCGAAAGAAAAACAACATAAGAATTAGTATGGGGAGGGCTGAAATGGAAGGAAAGTGAGATGAGGGCTCCACACAGTTTTTAGTTGGGAACAGTTATCAGAACCTAAAACTCACATCTGTCTTCTTGTACTTTTTTGTTTGTTTTTCCACTTGCAAAAATGCTTCATAACATAGTTGGTAAATGTGGTTTGTAGGAATGAATTGTTTTCGAGCCTATAAGTGAATCTTTGTGTGTGCTTTCACATCCATAAGGATAATAAAACTGACACCACATATCCGTGTAGTGGTCACTGCATAAATATTTTGGTTAATATGCTTTTTGGTATTGCCTCATCCTGCCTCAGTAACACAGGGAATGCCAAAATATAGTACCATTCAGTCTGCCTCCTAAAACATACCTATTTAAATATGATTTTAAGAACATTACAAAATGTTTACAAGTATTTGTATCCTATGTATTTCATGTATTTATGTTTCTTAAGATGCAAGATACTATCACAACTGAGGCAGTACACATCAGTACATTCATATGTGTCTGGACAGCTATGGCTGCTTTACATCTGACCAAAATCTTTCAGATTTTTGACACTGAGTATTATTTACACTCCCTTGCTTCATGTTTTCTTTCCTAAAGCATCTTAGAACAGAACCTTTTGATTCATCTTACAATTGATGGCTAACCAGTTCTCATAGTCAGTTTTAATTTTGAGAGATAAACTCCTCAAGGATTTTTTCAGTACTATGTCTATATTTAATGGAAGAACACAGATTGCATCTATACCTCTTCCAGAGGGCCTTTGTTTTATTTTTCACTTGTGATAACTATTTTGTACTCCATGGAAGGAAACATTGCTTGTGATGACTGGCCACACCAGTAGGTACACACCTGTTTATTAGGGCATATCATTTATCGTAAAAAGTATCCCACTTTTCTTCAATTGACGTTCCTTCTAGTTTCCTCTACCACTGCTAAGAGCCAAGTTCATTATTTATAGACTCAAAGTCAGTTCTATAAAACTTTCTAAGGGGTACACTAGGTCTACCACGTTTTTCACTATTACTCACAATTTCACACTGAATAAAACAATGTTCTGATTTTTCAAATTGGAGTACTGATATAACAGTTTAAAACCAAATTAGTCCAGTATTTAACCAAATAACATCCATTAAGTTATCATCCCTGTTTGTTCGTTTGCTTGTTTGTATGTTTAATAATCTGTTTACAGCTGTATAAAATACAACTTTTGTTTGTGAGAGCAGACTTAGTAGAAGGGAGATTCCAATCATTTCCTGGAAGGTTAATATCCCCCATGGTTATGTCATATCCTTGATAAAATAATTTACAGGCAGTACCACAAAACTTATCATGTTCTTTTCCTGAGGTGTGGGGTGTATAGAAGATTCCCACCCTCCAGTCATATTTTGCCAAACATAATTTCACCATCACAAATTCCATCAACTCATCAGAATTAATAGTAAAGGAGACCAACTTAGTAAACACATATACAGATACACCACCACCACCTTTGTGCATTGCACAAACCACATGATGTCCCCTTAAACCCTTGAACAATCAGTAAACAAAGTCCCAGTGAAGCACAATTCATACTTTTCACCTGGTATTATACATTCTAAATCTGCATTTTTTTTGTTTAAGTTTCTATAATTATAAAAATATAATTTCAAGGAATTTAAGCTCTTCTTTATTTCTGCTGTCCCATACTGCTCCTAAAATGGATAAATAACTTTCCTAAGGGAATTACAAACTAATCTGTTACCAACATGGCTAAAATAAAGCCGATTTCTACTGAAGCAGTTATTTTTAACATCCAAATCCTCTATCGTTTTTATTACTTTGACAGAACTACTTAGTGAAATTCTACATATGATGTTTGCTATTTCCTTTGCAAATCTTTTTTTTAACACATACATAATAAGGACTGGGAATAACATCACTAAATAAAATACTTAATCCCACCATATCAGAAATCACTTTTCAGACATCCCAATACTAGTGCAACCAGCAGCAGGTTGCTGCACCAGTAACTGTATCATGAAGACAGCATCATTGTTACCTGCTGCAACAATAACTGCATCAAGAGGACAGCATCACTGTTACCTGCTGCAATAATAACTGTATCAGGAGGACAGCATCACCGTTACCTGCTGCAATAATAACTGTATAAAGAGGACAGCATTGCTGTTACCTGCTGCAACAATAACTGTATCAAGAGGACAGCATCACTGTTAGCTGCTGCAATAATAACTGTATCAGGAGGACAGCATCACCGTTACCTGCTGCAATAATAACTGTATAAAGAGGACAGCATTACTGTTACCTGCTGCAACAATAATTGTATCACGAGGACAGCATCACTGTTACCAGCAGCAATAATAAATGTATCATGAGGACAGCATCACTGTTACCTGCTGCAACAATAACTGTATCAGGAGGACAGCATCACTGTTACCTGCTGCAACAATAACTGTATCATGAGGACAGCATCACTGTTACCTGCTGCAACAATAACTGTATCATGAAGACAGCATCATTGTTACCTGCTGCAACAATAACTGCATCAAGAGGACAGCATCACTGTTACCTGCTGCAATAATAACTGTATCAGGAGGACAGCATCACCGTTACCTGCTGCAATAATAACTGTATAAAGAGGACAGCATTACTGTTACCTGCTGCAACAATAATTGTATCACGAGGACAGCATCACTGTTACCAGCAGCAATAATAAATGTATCATGAGGACAGCATCACTGTTACCTGCTGCAACAATAACTGTATCAGGAGGACAGCATCACTGTTACCTGCTGCAACAATAACTGTATCATGAGGACAGCATCACTGTTACCTGCTGCAACAATAACTGTATCATGAGGACAGCATCATTGTTACCTGCTGCAACAATAATTGTATCACGAGGACAGCATCACTGTTACCAGCAGCAATAATAAATGTATCAAGTGGACAGCATCACTGTCACCTGCTGCAATAAAAACTCTATCACGAGGACAGCATCACTGTTACCTGTTGCAATAATTGTATCGTGAGGGTAGCATCATTATTACCGGCTGCAAAAATAACTGTATCAAGAGGACAGCATCACTGTTACCTGATGCAATAATGACTGGATCAGAAGGACAGCATCACTGCTACCTGCAGCAACAATAACTGTATCAGGAGGACAGCATCATTGTTACCTGCTGCAACAATAACTGTATCAAGAGGACAGCATCATTGTTACCTGCTGCAATAATAACTGTATCACGAGGACAGCATCACTATCACCTGCTGCAATAATAACTGTATCATGAGGACAGCATCACTGTCACCTGCTGCAATAATAACTGTATCTTGAGGACATCATCACTGTTATCGGCTGCAACAATAACTGTAGCATAAGGATAGCATCACTGTTACCTGTTGCAATAATAACTGTATCAACAGGACAGCATCACTGTTACCTGCTGAAACAATAACTGTATCATGAGGACAGCATCACTGTTACCTGCTGCAATTAAAACTGTATCTGGAGGACAGCATCACTGTTACCTGCTGCAATAATAACTGTATCACAAAGACAGCATCACTGTTACCTGCTGCAATAATAACTGTATCATGAGGACAGCATCACTGTTACCTGCTGCATTAATAACTGTTTCATGAGGACAGCATCACTGTTACCCGCTGCAATAATAACTGTATCATGAGGACAGCATCATTGTTACCTGCTGCAATAATAACTGTATCGTGAGGACAGCATCACTGTTACTGTTTTGCTTCCATATAATCTGTAATTAACCTTCTGGGCATTGGCTTAGATTTCAGTTTGGCAGAATTATCTAGCAACAAATTAACCTTAATAACCCCATGATCACTGCACATCAATGGTGATAAAACTTGACTTGAAGTTAGAATAATTGCTCTGGGAACACAAACAATATCTGTAATGTTCCGACCCCTGGTAGGTTTTTTACAATCTGAAGCAATTGTTGTTCCTGAATATACTCTGTGAATAATTTCCTTACTAACATTGTTGAATGAATATTATTCCAGTCTCTTTCTGGTAAAGCTAGAGATGATGGAAATGAAGTGCCTGAAAAAGGTGACAGGATGCACACTGTGGGACAGATGAAGAAATGAGGACATAAGAGCAGAAGCCAAAGTACCTCCAATTACAGCAATGATCAAACAGAGCAGATTACAGTGGTTTGGGCACACATGCAGGAAAGTAGAAGACTACTTGGTGAAGAAAATTTGGGACAGACAGGAAGAAGGCAAGAGGAAATGAGGACATCCAGCAAAGAGGTGTATGGGTTGTGTGGAAGATCTACAACAGTGTCAAAGAAGGCAGGAATGTGGCATTGAATGGAGAGAGATGGCAACATTTAACACGACACACTGACTTCATGTAGACAATGGGAAAAGGGGGTTGATGATAATGATGATGATTAACAGTGCTATTCTAAGCCAATGGAGAGACAGAGAGGAACAGTGGGTGAGAGAGAGAGAGAGAGATACAGAGACAAGCATAGGAAAGAGAAACAGAAACAGAGAGAAAGATGGAATAGTGAAGACAAAAGGGATGTCAAATTAGAGTGAGTTGTGAGAACACTAGGTATACTATATGAAGAAGACAACTTAGCTACTAAACACAATCTTGTCAATCAGGTGGTCAACACAACATGTTGGGGAAAAGCACATTTTTATTTAATTAACCTCCTAATTAACCTCCTAGAGTGATTCATGAACATTGATAGTATGAAGAAAATACAGATATTCTCAAAAGCACACACTCGTGTGTGTATACATATATATATATATATATATATATATATATATATATATATATATGTGTGTGTGTGTGTGTGTGTATGTATGTAGACATACACATTTATTTATTTAATTTCTTGACTACAGCTGTTGTTTAAAACATGTGTAAGTCAACAACAGTACTTTACGATGCAGTACTTACATGAACATATCCAGACTGTCCAGGCCAGGCCAAAGCTTTCTTGTGCAAATCAGAGGGGATGTATTGAACTTCATGCCTATATGGGCTACCTAAAATGTCAAGTAATATGATTAGAAATGTATTTAATAAATATTTGACTAGCACAAATGTCTGCAAATACAAGATGGTAAAGTGCTACTCCAGTATATATATTATGGTGCATATTCCTGTGGTGTCATAGAGCCTACTTATTGTGTAAAATAAGATAGGTCTCCTGGGTATGTGCTTACACAGATATCAGGAACTACCACTGGGACTTAAAAGTATGTGATGCCCTGAAGGCATAAATTTTAATGGATCAAGGAATACAGTAAAAGCAGTCAACGGCAGCAATCAAACGAAATCTAAAAAGAACAGGGGACTCAGAAACGCCAACAGATTTATCAATCAAACCACGCTTTTGGGAAATGCAGCATAAAAACAACTGCCTTCTTAAATACTAAGTTCAAACAAAATCACAAGACACATCCACCAATAAAATTAGAGCAACAATTAATTAATACAAAAATTCCTTAAAGGTGCACCAATGATAGCAATCGAAGATCAGACAAATATGATAAAATATTCTTTCATTTCAAGTGCATCTGTTTTTGCTTTAAAATTGCTTTTACACTAATTGTGGCATTTAAACTTGGTTTGCAATCAGCTTGTGAATGCAATATCCAGTTATATTCATATACCTCCAACTTATTATTAATGTTGCCTCCCCTTGGAGTTTTAAATAATAATTCAACTACTCTAAAAATAAATGTATGCTCTATGCCACAATCCATAATGTATTTTGCAAGAAAGTTATTTGCAACTTTCCTTCTTATTTCCGACTGATGTTCAGTAATTCGCACTTTAAGCTTCCTGCTACTCTTGCCTACATAGAACCTGGGACAATTCAAACAGGTAGCTAAATAAACTACACACAAGCTATTGCAAGTTGCAAATCACTTAAAATTATACTTCTTTCCCATAACCAGGTGCACAAATTCATTATTGCTACATATTAGGATGCTGCGGTGGTACGGCGGTAGCGTTGTTACCTTACAGCAAGAGGTTCTCCCGTTCGATTCTCGGCTTGGCTTGGGAATGCCTTCTGTGTGGAGTCTGCATGTCCTCCCTGTGGTTGGGTAGCATTTGAAAGACATGCATGCGTAAATGGACTTGCCTTCATTGAAGGTTGGGCATCGAGCTGGCACCTCGGCGTTTCGTATAAAATCTACTGCCAATCATTAGTGGACCGGAGTTCCACTGTGGCAACCCCTTACCGGGAAAAAGCCGAAAGACAAACATTAATTTACAATAAATGCAGTTATAACACAGCAATGTTCCAGTTTTATTACTAAAACTTGGTTTATTAGCAAAGTTTGTACTATTTGAACTTCAAATGAAATTCACACTTGTTGTTGAGAATGTTTTCTCCTTATTCTTCACTTGACTCTTTCTTTGCAATACAAGAACTAAGAAACATTTACACTACAGCTCTATTTGTGAACAACATTCAGTGAAATGAAACTCATGAAATTTATAACTTATAAAAACAAACTTGATGTATGATGGTCCCCACCAAACCAAACCAAATGCATGGAAGATGTATGTATTTAACCATCAGGCTAGAAAAGAGGCTTCTCATACAGTGCTAATGGGGTGGAAGGGGCATCTCCTGATTTAACAAATAGGTCCCAAAAAGCAAGGAAGGCAACAGCAAAAGTAGTCTCTGAAACAAAGATTCGGTAGGAAAAGAGCTTGGCTACACCACGGCAAATTACTTTTAAATGGCCTCAAACAGATTTAGGGCAAACCATCCAACGAATCAGGAATTAACATCCACATCCGACCCCCACCCCCCAGTAAGGAAACCTCCATAAAAAACTTCTCCAAAGCCAACTTCATGCTACTCAAGTCAGAAGTGACAAACTTCATGACACCCATGCAGACGGGAGCTGAAAGTTCAACTGCTGAATCCTACACTAAGGCACTGTACGAGCACATCCACTCATGCATAAATCGTGCCATTCCAAATAGAACCAAGATGCTCTCATCCAAAAAATAGAAGCCAATCTGGTGGTTCCCTGCCATAAACAAACTTTACAACAAAAGGAAGAAACTGTTGCAGAAAAGAGGAAAATCCCAAGATGCAAAAAACTTCCTTACCAGCCTCAGTAAGAAACTGAGATCCCTCATAAAATCCTCCAAAGCTAGTTACCAAAATAAAATTGCCAAAGATTCCAAAGACAACAACAAGGCATTCTATAACTATGTCAAGAATCTAAATGGCAATGTTCAGATCTGCTCTGAGCTATAACAGAATGGCATTAAATATACTGATCCCAATGATATTGCCAATATCCTGGCAGATCGATTCAGTGCCAACTTCACCCCCCCCTCACCCCCTAAATGGCCCATCTCAATACCGGAAGATTGCTAAATTCTGGTAATAACAGCCACACAGGTAAAAAATGCACTCTCCAAAGCTAAGAATACAGCATCCATGGGACCAGATGACATCCCAGGCTGTGTACTACATGAACTACAATATGAACTGGCACTTCACCTAAGTGTCATGTTTAATCATAGCCTCACCTCAGGTTTTGTGCCCACTGAGTGGCGCACAGCTACAGTTATCCCACTCCACAAGGGGGGATCCACCTTGGATCCCGGAAACTACCGTCCCATCAGTCTGACAAGCCTTATCTGCAAGGCCATGGAGCATATTATCATGGAACTTATAAACAAAGACATTGGCAACCTTCAAACACTGGAACCCACCCAGTTTGGGTTCGTGAAGGGCGGATCTTGTCTCCTGAACTTGATTGACTTCTTTGAATCAGTCTCCAGAGCCATGGACAAGGGTAAGGTGGTCCACACAGCTTATCTAGACCTTGCCAAGGCCTTTGCACCATCCCCCACTCTGGAATCATAGATAAACTTACTAAGCTGCGAATTAATCCCTACGTCACCCAATGGGTTGCTAACTGGCTTACTGATAGAACCCACACTGTAAAAGTAGCAGACTCCAAATCCAGCTCCAGGCAAGTGACAAGTGCAGTACCTCAGGGTTCAGTCCTGGAACCACTCTTGTTTGGCATCTACTTCTCTGAAGTACAAGCCAACACTAAGGGACTCTGGATAACAAAGTTTGCAGATGACTGCAAACTGGGAGCCATTATTGAATCCCCAAATGATGTGGATACTCTACAAAAGGGGCTTACAGAAACAGATGGTTGGTGCCAGAGCCATGGGCTCAAGCTCAATGCCAAGAAATGTATAGTTATCCCCTTTGGGAAAAAACATGTATCCATGAATTACCATATAGGTGGCAGTACACTAAACTCCGAAAGTTTGATAAGAGACTTAGGGACACAGGTGGACAGTGGTCTCACCTTCAATAACCACATCACCACAACAGTCAGGAAATCCTTCTATGTGGCACACCTCATCACTAAGGGCTTTTCATCCAGAAAAAAGGAGGTCATTGTCCCACTGTACTCATCCCTCATTAGACCCATTATAAAATACAATGCCCTGTTTGGTATGTACCTCTCAAGACATCTGCAACAACTGGAAAGGCCACAGAAATACCTCACTAAAAGAATCACAGGCCTAAAGCAGATGCCCTACGCTGACTGCCTTAAAAAACTCCAGCTATACTCTGTCGCATATCGTCTACTCAGGTGCGATCTTTGCTTAACATACAAGGCCATGTCAAACCCAGAGCTATTGGACATGCTACACTTAAAGAAATCCCAATCCCTCAGAGCCACACGCTCCAGGGATCTAAACCTTGTCATCACAATAAACAAAACATGCTGGAGGGATAGGTTCCTGTCCCAGAGACTCCCCAGACTCTGGAATAGATTGCCCATACATGTCAAGCAGAGTGCCTCTTTGGCCCTCTTCAAAAGGAACTTTGACGATTCGATGGGAGAAAGGAAATTCACCCCGGGGATCACATCAGTCACCCTGTTAGACAGGGGTCCAGGGAAGTAAATAGTGTAGGAAGAAATAGCCAGGGAATTGTTATGGCTAGGCTTGTATAGGCCCTAGGGCTGATAGCCTAGTACCAACCTATGAACCTAAAGGAGGAAAAGGCAGAAGACTGCTGAGACTGTTCTTAGCAAGGGGAGAGAAATCCTGGGGTCATCTGGGGACAGTTTTTAGAGGTGGAAGGAATACTTTTGATTATGGTGGATATGAACGCCTTCTCTGATTAGGAAGTAACATTCAAATCAGATTGAGGAATTTTAGCATTCCCATTTTAGCAAATGAGATTACTGCAATAATTATACAGGTCTGCAGTGGCAAGGCCATGGTAGTGGTTGAGTTCTGGATGGAAATGTTGAAAGTAATGGACAGTGTTGGGGTGTCATGGTTAACTTGTTCTTAGTGCTGTGGAAGGCTGAGACCATATCTGTTGATATTTAGAATCATTTCCAAAAGTGAGACAAGGTGGTGTGTTTCTTACTCCTCAGTTTCCCTGGAAAAGCATATGCAGGGTGCTGGAATAAGATGTCCAATTGTTGAGCCTATGGTTCCGGAGCAGTAATATATATTCTGTTGTGGCAATGAAACAGTGGAGCAACTCTTTGTCATTGCACAAATATTGGAGAGGATCATGGGGGATCCTGGCAGTTTGCCAGTGTTGTATATATGTTTTTTGTGAAACTGAAGAAAGTTGTGGGAAGTGCTGAAAAATTATGGGGTCATAGTGCTACTTCTGCATACCATTAATTTCCGATATATATTTTTTATTATTACAACCACATACATCCAGTATGGGAGACCATATGTAACCATAACCCAATAGCCCTTCCCTCCTCCTCAGAGTGGAAACAAACAATCTCAGTCATCAAAAACATCAATAATTTATGTCATGCTTTTTACACTAAATGAAAAACTAAAATACATTTACGATTGTTGTAATATAAATTCATGGCTTGATTCCAGAGTTTAAAAATAATTATTTTAGCAACTAATCCTGCCAACAAAATCAAACTAATAGCATTATTACTATTTATGTGTGTTTACATTGCCCCAAATCCAAAGGCTGTAAGTATGAGTTATCAGTAGACCAACTAATGGTGTTACCAGCTGCCAAGTTTAATTGCACCACAGAGAGAGAGATGCGAGGGCAGTCCCATAATGCATGCTTCCAAGTACTGATCATTCGGCAACCATGCCAACAAACATCATCATTTTTTGACAAAAGATTTATTGTGTTAAATATGCTCTTAGAAATATCTTTTTGTTGAATAATCCTATTTATTTATGATTTTATATTAATTTGATTCAATTTCCATACAGATAAAAAATTTGAGAGAGTCAAGTTGGATATTATTTCAAAATTTTAATTGCATAAAATTCTACTCAGATTTCCTCCACAGGAAAAATAGATCTTTATCTAAATCCATTTCTAAGGTTTTCCATTCAGACCTCAGTCAATGCAAGGAAACACCTCAGAATTTTGGGATTCATGGCATCTATGATTCTCATGATACCCCTGGCAAGACTCCACATGAGAAAGATACAGTGGTATCTGAAATCTCTTTGGTCCTAGCATCAACACAATTTATCTTCTCAGATCCCATTACTGGGGTTTTTCAGAAGATAAATCTTTTGGTGGAGACAACAGATATCCTTAAATCCAGGTCTCACCTTCTTAATTGATACTCCCAAGCAGTCAGTCACCACAGATGATTTGGACTTTGCTTGAGGAGCAGTTTTGGGAGGGATAAAAGCGAAGCAGGTGTGGGACACCAAGGAGAAATGCAAGCATATAAATATCAAGGAGATGCTTGCCCTGATTAAGGCACTCAACTCTCTAAACCATTTTTGGCCCATGGGACCTCTTCAAGTAGTTACAGACAATACCACAGTTGTGTGGTACATCAACAAGCAAGGTAGAACCAGGTCATAACCCCTTTGCAGACTAGCCATGATACCTTGGTATATACCTTCTCAGCACAATTTCACTCTATAGACATCTTACATTCTGTCAGAGCAAAAGTGTGTGGCAGACAAGGTGAGCAGGAGTAGGATAAACCCTCAAGATTTAAACTAGATCAGGGTATTTTCCAAGATTGGATCCATCTGTGGGGAGTTCCTCAAGTATAGGTCTCTTTGCCTCCTCTCTGAACAGTCAACTGGCAAAATTCTGTTCCAGGACTCCATGCAAGAAGGCATGGAAGACAGATGCCTTTTCTTTTCTTTTCTTTGGACAGGAATGTTCCTGTATGTCTTTCCTCCCTTTTCACTAATAACCAGGGTACTTCTAAGGATTCAGAAGGAACACCCAAAGATCATTGTAGTGACTTCCTTCTAGCCCAGACAACCATGGTGTTCTCTTCTTTTGGAAATGGGCAGGGGCAAGTACAAGTTTCCTTATAGAATGGATCTACTTACACAAGAACAGGAATGTCTGATACACCCTGACATCAATCATCTTCAGTTGACTGCCTGGATGATAGAGTCTTAATTCATTTTAGGCTCCTGTTTTCTGAAGGTGTGCAGCAGATAGTAATGGAGGCAAGAAAGCCTACTACTAAAAAGTCAGATATTAGCAAATGGAAAAGGTTTTCTAGTTGGTGCCAACAACATAACCAGCAGACATTTAGGGCTAGTTGTTCTCTGGTTTTACAGTATTTGTGTGAGTTACTATATTTTCCTATTCCTCCATCAATATTCATTTATCGGCCATTTCAGCATGTCTGGCCATGTATACTCTTCTTTCAAGTCAGTCTCAAGACAAAATATTCTTGAAAAGGGTTTTGCATAAGAGGTCTCCAAGTAACCTGGTGGCCCCTCCTTGGGCTCTTAATTTTGTGTTAGAAAGCTAACACTTGCTCCATTTGAACCTGTTAATCTGGCTGACTTGAGGTTCCTAACATGGAAGACTGTTTTACTGATTGTTCTGACCTCTGCAGGAAGGGTATCTGAGTTACAAGCTCTTATAGTGAGTCAACCCTACTTCATTTTCCATAGGGACAGAGTTTCTTTGAGAACTAATCCTTCTTTTATACCTAAAGTGGTCTGAATTTACTTTAAGCCACACTGTCCATCTACCCGTTTTCTTTTCTGAACCTAAAAATGAGGGAGAAAGCATACTCAGTACCTTGGATGTCCACAGACAACTCAAGTACTATCTTGACAAAACTAAATCTTTAAGATCTCAGGATCAACTGTTTATTTCTTGTGAAGGTAAGAAAAAGGGACAACCTGTGTCAAAACAGACTATTTCCAAATGGTTTTCTAAGGCTATTAAACCTCAAAAAGACCTGTGCTGGAGTCAGCAACCATGCAAACTGATGATAAAAAATGTATATTTATTACATACAACAAAAATTAAGTGCTTTTGTCAGTTTGTAACAAAGGACTTCTTCAGAATAACAAATTCAAAATGCAAAACATATTTAACCTTCCTACCTTAATCACATGTATATATTGTGACCAATAAGAATAAACTGCTGGCTTAAAAAGCTAAATACCGCCTTAAAGAAACATCCACCACATACATGTAACATTTATTAAAAACATCATACCTTGGTATTATTGTCCTAGAGTACTTATAGTAAACATAATGAGAGCTACCCTAATGAAATTAAACCAAATAAATATGACCGTCATTTTAAGATGATAGCTATTGACAAGGAATCATTAAGCGCTGGGCAGACACGTGTTTAACTTGATCTGCCAAATTTATTCTCTAAATTGAAACAAATCAGTCTATCCACCCCCCCCCCCCCCAAGGATCCTGCTCCACTCTGTCTTGACCAAAAAACATAAAACTATGTTTGGGATTATTGGATTTATACTTGTATATGGAATTATTCTTATTCGTATGTGTAACATCATAAAGATGTTTGTAAATATATTCTTTAACTTTCCTCTGTGTTTTCCCCACATAAAAACAGAGACATTGCTGGCACTTGACTAAATAAACCAGGTCAGTTGAATAACAAGTACAGCAAAATGGGGTTTTAATAAAAAAATGTTCATTATGCCTTTGCACTCAAAATAAACTTACACTGGGGGCAGAATCCACATTTATAGGTACCCATCTTTTTAGGGATGGGATTCAAGTGAAAATGGTCATTACACTCATGGAGGTTTTTAATAGTCCAACCCCTTCTGAAAACAACTAAGGGGCTTTTCCCAATTTTGTCCATAATTTTATCAAAATGAGCAAAAAACCTCCCCAATTCTTGTCTAGAATTGTTCTAATTTCCAAGTGGCTAATCATAAAAGTGGTAATAAAAGAATCAAGCTAGAAATTAAACTCACCTTTGGGGTTCCTTTTGAGTTCATTAGCAACAAGTGCCTTTTTGGACAAAATAAGAGGGTAGAAAATACTGTCCTTCCTTTTTAAAGCCACTTTGCTATACATCCCTTGAATTAACTTGCAAGGATAACTCCTAACTAGGAACATTTTGGTTAAAAATTCACATTCGCTAACAAATAAATCATCGTTGGAAACCATCCTGGCTAATTCAACATATTGGCCCTTGACCAAACCTCTCCTTTGGTGGGCAGGATGGCAAATTGAATAAAACAGTATGGAATTTTAATAGGTTGGTTTTCTATAGATGTTGCTAATGAATGTTTTATTATTAATATCCTTACTAATTTCCACATCTAAATAATTAATCTTGTTAGTGTCAAATGAAAAAGTGAATTTCAAAAAGGAGGTTGTAGAATTGAGGTAACTGATAAAATCTTAAATGTCCTCAGTGGGATTTTTCTAGTAAATGAAAATATCATCCACAAAACAGGTATAAATAACACAAGGGGGTTGGCTGTAATGATTAAATACAACTTTCTTCTCCATTGTATCATAATGATGTTAGTCACTCCCATTGTCTGCAAATAATAATGCCCTTAAAAAAAAGAAAACAAAATTATTCATTAAAACTATTTCCATCATTACATCCAAAACATTAATTTCAAATGATGCAAAATGAGTAGATTCAACTAAAAAATCATGAAATCAATCCAAACCTATATTGTGGGGAATAACATTAAATACATTAACTACATCAATGGTAAAAAAAATATATCATCAGAAAAAACTACATCCCTGAACTTATGCAAAAAAAAAAAAAACATGAATTTTTACACACATAAAAAGGTTCAAGTACCTGCTTAAAGATAAAATGTATATACTTGGCCAACAGGTGAATTTTAGATTTCCCAGAGTTAACAGTAGGTCTCAAGGGGAGTCCTTTGGCATTCCAAAAATGGACAGAAATAATGGGTGTTGGGCATTCAAAAAATACAAAAGTTCATGATTAATTTGACCTTGGTTACCTAAATCATAAAGCAAACAGAATATAAAAACCCTCATTTAACAGTAAATTAATTTTATTCACATAAATAGACATGATAACAACCCCCCTATCTGGTTTCATAATTCTCAACTCCCTCTTCTGACATAGCTCTTTTAATAACTAATGTTCGGTAACAGTCAAATTAAAATATGAATTCCCCATACTTGTTTTATGCATTAACCTTAAGTCAAATTCATAAAACTTTTTAAACAGAATCAAGGAAGGATGTAATAGGGAGGTTATACAAACTTCTCCTGTGCAACTCATTCGTAACAACTTAAATTTTATTGTCACCAAAAATTAACTTAAAATTACATTTTCTTAAAAATATTTTAAGGTCAATAACAAGATCCTCTATCTTGGATCTAACCAAAGGAACAAATGTAAAACCTCTGGCAAGTAAATCTGCATGTTCACTTTCAACAGAAAAATCAGTATAATTAAAAATCTTAAAATCGCCATTCAAATTGGTCACAACTGTAGGTCCACTTAGCTCAAAATTAATATTGTCAAAAGGCTATTACCTTTTATTATTCTCGCCATGACAAATCTATGCCAGGCAGGGTCAAGGCCCACTCTACAAGAACCTTGGCTTCTTCTATGTTTTTTTTGGAAAGAGTTGCAAGCTGTAAGTATTCTAGAAGCTGCTACTTCGTCCTCTCTACATGCTTTTTCCAAGCACTGTAAGCTGGATTCCTTCTCTAGGTCTAGATCAAGCTTTGCTAGAACCATTCTCCAGGTGCTCCTGGACGCTTCTCCTTCCTCATCCCAGGCATAGTTGGCTGTGGTAATATCCATATAAAAAGGGCTACTGCAGCAGGTATCAATATGATGAACATAGTACAGCTGTGTAAGTTGAACTTACCATAACTGTAGATGTCTGAATGATCAGTACTGCAGAAGTCACTTCCTCCCTCCATCTCCCTTGTTTTTGGTGTTTTTTTTTTTTTTTTTTTTTTTTTTTTTATGCCTGGGTGTGTACTTTTATTTTTTGTTATTCCTAACATTCTTTTTTCAGGGCATAGCCTCCCTCTCTCTGCTGCCAGGCTTTGCACCAAAACTTGTCTTTTAGTCAGCTCATCTCAAGCTGCTTGATAGTTTGGGTATGAGGAAGGTGCCCTGAAGTTTTGGAAGCTGGCTATCTGTTATATCCTTGGATGAAATTCTGATTAAGACTGATAGACGAAAGCACTCATTACTTTGAATAGACTGGACAATTTACAGCTCAAAGATGGATTGCTTCATGTTTTCATTACTTGATTTTGAGAATTTGTGCATTTTAGTCTGATCAGCTGTCTGTCTGAAAAATACATCCAGGAATACAACAGTGGATCACTTTGAACAAAAAAGCTTTTTTCCCATGTTTTTACTTGTTGACCCCAGAGAGAATCAGACACTCCCCTGGGTTTGGAGAGCCTATAATGAGACCTACTCCTCAATAGGTAGCCTGTATGTTGTCTCTGTCTCTGACAGAGGTATGTTTATAAATCTGAATATGGATGGGCCTTATCTAGTAAACCAATACTTTTTAATAACTATTATCATATATACTTAATGTATAAGCCAAAGTTCTAACAAAACAGATTAGCAGATATAAAGTTATAAGTTCCTTAGTACAACTAATTTTGTTAAAAATGGCTAAAATTACATAAATAGCATAAGAACTTGTTATAATCAATGAGCATGGATGGAGGTGCTGCATATCTGTAAGTCAAACTCCACTCATGCCACCTGCACGCAGGGCCTAAACCTGGTCTGTGACATTAATAGAACTTGTTGGCAGGATAGATTTGTGTCCCAAACACTCCCCCATCTGTGGAATAGACTCCCCTCTCCATGTCAAGCAGAGTACCTCACTAGCCCTCTTTAAGAGGAACCTGGATGACTGGATGGGAAACAGAAAATACACCCCTGGGATCCCACCTGTGTCCCTGCTGAACAGGGGAAACAGGTGCTGACTTTGAGGGAACATGGGTGAAATTCTTGGCTAGGCTTATAAGGGCCTCCGGGCCAATAGCCTAGTATTGTCCCATGAACCTATAAGACAAAAATGTATTTCATCATTATGCAAAAAATATAGTCAGAACAGGCACATTTCAGACAAGCGTGGTTATGCCCATTTCCTTTGGAAAAGTAACCATGCTTTAATATAAACACTAGGCTGTCTGCTTTTGTTTAAGGAAGCTTTACCTTCAGACTTGATATATACATTTGTTACTAATTTTATTACCCTTCATGAATGTAGTGCTTACTGAAATAAATTGAAATGTTTCACACAGGTGTTCTCCTTTACTCAGTGGGTTAGTAAAGGAAGAATGAAAGTTTTCAGGTCAGTTATTTATTGATACTTTCAACTTACACTGCATTTGTTTGAAAAATATGAAGTAGGGGTAGATGAGATCTGGCCTCCTCTATTATGGGTATCCAGTGAGGTGATGAAAAGGTACTGTCATCCAATGTAACTGCCTTAATGAAGCAGGGTAGCTCCTTTGCAAATGAGAAACAGCAGAGTGATAATGCTTCCTGGTATGATTCATAAAATGTCTTAGAAAATTGTCAGGTAACTTAGCAAAAAGTACATTTTAAGTTACCTATATCTTATGGTATCTTCTTAAGGGTCTATATTACGTGATCGAATGGTCAAATAGTCGAACATGTAATAGCCAACCCGTCATAATCGAACTGCCACAATGTCAAATGGTTCAATGGAGATCTCCGTACAGTGCAGAAATGGAAGCTTTCCATTGTCTGCACTGTAGTGTGATCACAGAGTTGGTATATTTAAGTAGCGGGGGGTGTGGGGGGTGCAGGGGAGCTTGTCCCCCTGCGTAGAGAGTTTAAATGGTTTGTTTGGGTGGATTTTTCTTTTTTTATTTTCCTTTCGACATTGTGGCGGTTCGATTATTATGGGTCAACTATTACGTGTTCGATTATTTGACCATTTGATCATGTAATATAGACCCATTTCTTAGACCTAACTAAGGCATACTTTCTGACTGGATCCTAAGAGCATTTCAATGTATGGTCATTTCTCAGACCTTCTGTTTGATAGCGTACATCAACATGTTGTGTACAATCTGGCATTCTTTGTGAAGTAATGTGTAGTCGCATTTGATCATATAGTGGAGGCATATACCTGTTTCTAACCCTATCCAGCACATTTACTAATCTTTCCAAAGGTAGGGTATTGACAGATAAGCATGTGTTGTCTTTAACAGCTGCAAACAAGAGTACATTAAAAGGGTTGGTTTCTAAATTAAAATAAAAATCCGATCTTTCACTAGAATGTCTATGTAATAAATCTGCAGACTTGTGAGTTAGACCCTTCGTCAGAGTGCAGGCTGTTATGTTTTGATAAATCCTGAAAAGGAGTAAACATGGGCAGCATGCTGCTCTAGATTCTGAAAGTCTGACTTGTTCTTCTTCTTTCGGCTTTTCCCGGTTAGAGGTCGCCACAGCAGAACTCCGGTCTGCTAATGATTGGCAGTAGATTTTTTTATGGTGCCGAGGTGCCAGCTCGATGCCAACCTTCAATGAAGGCATGCCCATTTACGCACATCTTTTGAATGCCACTCGACCACGGGGAGGACATGCAGACCACATAGAAGGCGCTCCAGCCGAGAATCGAACAGGAGAACCTCTTGCTGTGAGGCAAAATCTGACAATTTCTAGAAATTATCATTTTGGTGAAGAACACTCAGTATAAGTTCATGAATAGATTCGTACATATTATTCAACATATGGCTAAAACTGTCATTATGGGATGGGGAACAGGAGGGCTGATATGACTCACTTTCATGGACAGATGTATACGCAAAAGGGAGTACAGCTGGGCTGAAAGAAAAGATTCACTATCTTGGAGGAGAGACTAGAGGCATACCTTTCATGCCCTTGGAGTAAGAAATCAGGACAAAGCCCTCAATAATGGGGAGAAAAATGCACAAAAACAGGGACAATTTTTAAATGTTGCTCTTACAAATTAGAAAATTGATAATTGATAGAATAACAGGTTTTGCATTAGCATGAATTTTCTGAAAGGGTATGAAGTTTGAAACTCAAATGACTGTCATTATTTTCTGACTTTAACTCTGAATGATTTGCCAGTGATTTGCCACAATTTTATGAGAAACAGACCAAAAATATGAGGCAAAAATATGGACATTCTGCAAAAATCTATACAGTTGAGAGGTATGCAGAGGAGGACTCCTTTTTTTCTGTTTCTTCCTTGTACCTGTGGAATTACCCCTAAAGGCCTGTATTTAATAAGTATAAGCTCAGACATGTCTTTGCCTTTGTGGGCTGCACAGTGTATGTTCTTGTTGTAGCTGCAGTGCGGCTGATATAACCTCCTTCACAGAAAGCTTATAATTCAAAGAAGACACAAAATAAATGGGAGTAATGGAAACTGGTTTAGGTTTGGTGGTAACCTTGGTTAATGTTGGTTCAAAAGCCTGCTTTAGTCTGGAAGACTGTATCCTCTGAGTCATTCAAGTCCATTATTTTTGTCTGTGTGTCACACATAAATACTGATTTAGGTACAAACAAAGTACATGCTTTATTATATACCTTTGTGACGAGACTGTTAGCCAAGGCTTCTTTAAGCTCTGTTTCAGAAATGCAGTTCCTTGTGCATACTCCAAAAGCAAAGCAATAAACAAACTAACATTTTCTCTCTCTCTCTCTCTCGCTCTCTCTCTATATACTCAGGGGTGGGGGGTAATACATCATTTTCACCTAGAGTAACATTCCAAAGAGTATTAAGTTCTATTAATTGCATAATTGTCTATATATACATATATATATATATATATATATATATATATATATATATATATATATATAAAATAAGTTTCACTTTTTGCTAGTTCTGTCAATTTTTCACTGAAGGCAATTGCATAAGATGTAAAAAGTGTGCTGTATATCTGTATCTACACACACACACACACACACACACACACACATATATATATATATATATATATAGATATAGATATATATATATATATAGATATAGATATATATATATATATGTGTGTGTGTATATATACTGCATGGAGTGCGATGATTATGCTCCTATATCAGGAAGTCTACCGAATCATATACCAATGCACTGTACGGACATGTACATAAATGCATAAAACTAGCCATACCCAACAGAACCAGGACGCTCTCCTACACAAAAAGGAAGCCAATCTGGTGGTTCCCTGCCATTAATAAACTCTACAACAGAAGGAAGAAACTGTTGCAGAAAAAGGTGAAGTCCCAAGACTGGAAAAACTCCCTTATTAGCCTCAACAAAAAGTTGAGATCCCTCATCAAATTCTCTAAAGCCAGCTATGAAGGCAGAATTGTGGCAGACACTAAAAACAATCACAAATCCTTCTATAGTTATATCAAGAACCTCCACAGTAATACTCAGATTTGCTCTGAGTTACTGCACAATGGTACCTCCTATATTGAGCCAACAGATATTGCCAACATACTGGCCAACAGATTCAGTGCCAACTTTACCCCTCTCTCCCCCCCAAAGGACCAATCACAATACCGGAAGAATGCCAGGATCCCAGCATTACTGCATCACAGGTTAAAGCTGCATTGTCCAAGGCCAAGAATACAGCTTCCATGGGACCTGATAATATCCCTGGCTATGTTCTACATGAACTACAAAGTGAACTGGCACCATATCTGTGTGCCCTGTTCAGTCACGGCCTCACCTCAGGCTTTGTCCCTACTGAATGGCACACTGCTACAGTCATCCCTCTCCATAAAGGGGGAGCAACTACAGATCCTGGGAATTATTGTCCCATTAGCCTGATGAGTCTGATATGTAAAGCTATGGAGCGCATCTTCATGGACCTGATTAACAAAGACATAGGAAGTCTCCAAACTCTAGACCCCATGCAATTTGGCTTTGTGAAAGGGAGATCATGCCTGCTCAACCTGGTTGACTTCTTTGAGTCAGTCATCAGGGCTGTGGATGAAGGTAAGGCAGTGCACACAGCCTACCTCGATTTGGCCAAGGCCTTTGATACCATTCCTCACTTGAGAATTATTGATAAACTCATCAAACTAAGCATCAACCTCTATATCACTAGGTGGGTTGCAAACCGGCTCACAGATAGAACACACATGTGAAAGTAGTAGACTCCAAGTCAGACTGCGACCAGTCATGAGTGGAGTCCCACAGGTATCAGTCCTGGGTCCTCTCATGTTTGGTATCTACTTCACAGAAGTCCAGGCCAACACAAAGGGACTCTAGCTGACCAAGTTTGCAGATGACTGCAAGCTGGGAGCCATTATTAACTCTCCAAGTGATGCAGACATCCTACAGAAAGGCCTCACTGAGACCAATGACTGGTGTTGAAACCATGGCCTTAGGCTTAATGCCAAAAAATGTGTCATCATCCCCTTTGGTAAAAACTCAGTTCCCACTAGTTACTACATCAATGGGAGCCTACTGAACACTGAAGGCATTATAAGAGATCTGGGGACGCAGGTTGACAGCAACCTCTCCTTTGACCACCACATTGCCACTGTGGTTAGAAAGTCCTTCCCCTTGGCACATCTCATTACCAAGGGTTTTGCATCCAGGAAGAAAGAGGTCATCGTCTCTCATTACTCTTCCCTCATTAGACCAATCATCGAGTGTAATGCCCCATTTGGCATGTACCTGACTAGACACCTGCAACAGCTGGAGAAGCCACAGAAGTACCTCATGAAGAGGATCCTAGGTGTTAAACACATGTCCTACATAGACAGACTCAAAAGACTCCAGCTATTCTCTGTCTCATATTGCCTACTTAGAGACGATCTTTGCCTGACTTACAAAGCCATGTCTGACCCAACTCTGTTAGAAATGCTACATCTAAAGAAATTCCAATCCCTCCACACCACACGCTCTAGAGACCTCAACCTCATTACCACAATCAACAGAACATGCTGGAGAGACAGGTTCCTCACCCAGAGACTGCCCATGCTCTGGAATTGACTTCCCATACATGTCAAGCAGAGCACCTCGCTGTCCCTCTTCAAGAGAAATCTTGATGAGTGGATGGATAATAGAAAGTTCATCCCGGGGATCACTCCAGTGGCTCTACTTGTCAGAGGCACTGGGAACTAACATTGGGCGGCATGATGCCAGGGCACTTTTATAGGCTAGGCTTGTAAAGGCTCCAGGGCCACTAGCCTAGTACACACCTATGAACTTATGAAGAAGACAAATCAGTTAAGCGCTTATATAGTGTGAGACCCAGTCTTAACTGTTAAGATTGGGTACCAAGCTAGGCAGTCAAATCTGCCAGTACTGACCAGCAAATGGCAGAGGCAGCATAAAAAACAGATTTGATTCTACCTGCTGTCTGTGCCAGTAAATGTGCCCCAGACTTTCTGTAACATAAGAGGATGTGTTATGCTGTCTTTCTGACAGCACTCGCTAAAGACTTTATGGCTTTGAAAGCAGGCAATACACTTAGAATGTTTTTTATTTTTTTTATTTTGGCTTGGACTAAATTTCTTTCTTATTTTTTATAAAGGGGTGAGCACCTGCACAAAGATGTGCTGAGTTTCAAAGTAAGGCTTTTTTTTAAGTATTGCAAAAGTTAGACATAATCTTTAAATTCTGTAAATTTTTTTCAATCTTTAACATCATGATCTAGACCCAAACAAAACAAGCATTATGTGTAGTGGTCCTGTGGTGCTATTTCCCTATCACAGCAGCATTTGCATCTTGATCATAAAGTCAGTCTTTTAAAGAAGTCCTCAGTAGTAACTAAGATATTGACAAAGTATAAAATTTCATCAGAAGTAATTACTTCAAGTGCCATTGTGAAGCTGGAATTTCTCTGGCATGAGTGAGAGGAAGTAAGAGCACTGAAAGGAAGTGAAAAAAAGTGAAGAACCATATGAGATATGTATCAGGGAGCTCTGATATGAGATATGTATCAGGGAGCTGTGATATGAGATATGTATCAGGGAGCTGTGATATGAGATTTGTATCAGGGAGCTGTGATATGGATATGTATCAGGGAGCTGTGATATGAGATATGTATCAGGAAGCTGTGATATGAGATATGTATCAGGGAGCTGTGATATAGGATATGTATCAGGGAGCTGTGATATGAGATTTGTATCAGGGAGCTGTGATATGAGATTTGTATCAGGGAGCTGTGATATGAGATTTGTATCAGGGAGCCTTGCACCACCTACTTTAAATACCTGTCTTGACTTGGTATGAGGCTGCCTTGGTTTCTTGCAAGAGAAAATAGTCACTGCTTGGAAAAATGTAGGTGATAAATAGGATAGAGAAAGTGGGCTACCTCAAATATTATGCTATATTGCTACTGCACCTTCTCAGAAGAAGACCCACAGTGGTCTTCCCTTAATTTTTGATATACAGATGTGCTTTGCACAAAGGGTTGTTGCTTTGGTGGTTGCAGCTTTTATCTATCTATACTGTTTCACATTACCTTCATCCATCTTTGCTATGGCTTTCTTGAGGCACTACCCCTTTTCTTCAAAATATGATCTCTAAAAGTGCAGAAATCTTTATTTTATTATTTATTTATTTTATTTTACATTTGTTGACCGGGCTAGTCTAACTGGATATATGTCCATTTACAGTAGAGGCACGAGGAGAAAAGCTCCAAAGACAAATACAATTATTGAACAATGAGATAAAGTTACTAAAGGGACCATAAAGATGAACATATCAGATATTTCAGCACATAAGCAGTCCTTAACAAAAAATAACACTTACAACTTTATACACAATATAGGACAAGTTCTTGACAAGAGGAATTCATAAATGTTTTCCTGGTTTACCTTTCTTACAAGGTAAGCAATTAGGAACATAAAAGTTAGTAGAGAATAGGGTTATGGAGATATTAGTGTAAGAGCAGTAGCTTAGTCTGGGTTACTGCATAGACATAGCCAATGTGTTCTAAGGAATATTTTAAGTTTTTGTTTGAAGAGGGGTAAGGAAGGAAGAGAAGTAAATTCAGTAGGGAGCAGGTTCCATCTTTTCCCAGTTGTGTTTGAGAACAGAGAGTTACCTGCCATATAGTTAGACTTACTTATGCTAACAAGTAGTTTGTTTGATGAGCGTAAGGTATTTAGACTTCTGTAGGGGGTTATGAGGTTTGTGAGTACAGGGATATTATTAGGCTGGTTGAGGATTTTATGGACAATAGTAAGTTGGTTAAAGTGAATCTGATTTTGTAGTTCCAGCCATCCTAGCTGTTTTAGATTCTGGCAATGATGGGATCTGAAAGGATTACCAGTGGCAAATCTGGCAATGTTATTATAGGAGCTAGCTAGTTTCAGAAGATTATTCTTTGTCAGGTTAGTGTATATAGGGGAGGCGTACAGAAGTGTGGAGATAAGATGAGTGTGGGCAATATCAGTTCTTGCTATAGGAGTAAGGAAAGGTTTGATCCTATACAGGGATCCCATTTTTCTGTTAACTGTTTTTATTGTGTCATTAATGTGGTTGTCAAAGGTAAGAATATTGTCAATAGTAATGCCTAGGACTTTGGTAGTAGAGTCAGGGAATATGAGGGTACCATTATTAGAAGTCACAGAAAAATCTATTGGCAGGGTCTTATGGGTAGGAGTAAAGAGCAGGAGCTTAGGTTTTTTAGGATTCAGGAGGAGACAACATTTTAAGAACCATGACTCTACTATGTTAAATGCATTCTGAGTTAGGGATTGCAGTTCAGGTGATGATTTAGCTGTGCAGATTAGTGTGGAACCATCTGCATATTGTATACAGGTAGCTAAAGGAATAGCTAAGTAAAGATCATTAATAAAAATAGAGAATAAGAGAGGACCTAAAATAGAGCCTTGGGGGATGCCCAGTGTCACTGGCAGGTGGGATGATAGATTATTCTGCCAGAGAACAGCCTGCTGCCTATTGCTAAGGTAAGAGGTGAACCATTTTACCACCAATGTGTCAAGAGAGAGGGATTTGAGGATATTTATAAGCAATGTATGATTTACCATATCGAAAGCTTTTGAAAGATCAATAAATATAGCTAAGGAAAGAAGATTGTTGTTGCGGTTTTTGTTAATGGTATCTGTGAAGGATAAAAGGGCAGTAGTGGTACTATGGAATGGCCTAAAGCCATGCTGGCTCTTAGCTAGTATTTTGTGTTGGATTAAGTGGTATAAAAGCTGATGAATGCATTTTCCATTATTTTAGCTAAGGGGGATAGTAGGGCTATGGGCCAATAGTTAGAATATTCGTATGAATTACCACCTTTGTGTAGGGGGATAATGTGTGAGATTTTCCAGATGGCAGGGATAGTTCCCTCACTAATGGTTCTGTTTATCAGGATGGATATAGGATAAGCTACAGCTTTAGCTGCTTTTTGCAGGTACTCAGCTGGGATTTGGTCAGCAGAAGGAGTACAAGGCTTATGTTTTTGAATGAGTTTGTAAATGAAATTAGTTGAGATGGGTTGCAGAAGGAATTTAGGAAGATAGCTAGTTGTTTGGGTTGGAAGACTGGAGCTGTCTGGTGATAGCTGACTGGCTAGTGTTTGGATGGCTTCTGTAAAGAAGGTATTGAAGGCATTAGCAGTTTGGTTGGGAGTCTCATGATTTGCACCTGTTGGGGTTGGTGTACTGGAATGACCTGGGTGTAGGAGTCTATTGATACTAGCCCAGAATTTTTGAGGGTTAATTTGGTGTGTTTGCTGCATTTTACAGTAAAAGTTTCTTTTGTCTAAGAGTATTGATTTTTTGGTCATATTTCTCATCTGCCTAAATACTAGCTGATCTGATGAGGTTTTGGTAGTTCGCCATTTGGTCCAGGCTATCAGGATTTTCTGCCTTGTTTCTTGGGAGAGCCAGGGGGCTGGTTTTGACCTTGTTCTGATAGTACACTTGGGTGCATGCTGGTCAAGGATATCTAAGACCCTGGAGTTAAAGTATTTGACAGTCTCTTCAAGTGGTAGGGTTTTTAGAGGAGACCAATTGCAAGCGCTAAGTTCACTGTGGAATAGCACTTGGTTGAAATGCTTGTTAGACCGTATAGTGCTATATGATGCTGGGTGAGAGATGTCAATTTTTTGCCTGATTATGTAGGTCAATGAGTGGTCACTAACATCATCAGGGAGAATACCAAATTTGTAGGTTTGGTGGTAATTATTAATGAGAATCCAATCTAGGGAGCTTTCTTTATTGTTGGGTTTGTTAGTTCTTGTGGGGGAGGTGATGGTCTGGGAGAATCCATGAAGGTTAATATGAGAAGTGGGGTGCTCAGTATTAATGCACTTCCAGTCAATATTGAAGTCACCTAGGATAATAGTTTTTTTGTGGGAAGGTTGATGAAAATCAGCAAAGAATATCCTCTAGTGAACTAATATTATTTCCAGGAGGCAAATAGATATATATGGACTTAGTAGAGTTCAGCTGCATTTTGAAAATAAGGACTTCAGCATTAGTGTCCTTAGGTGGGTTGTAGGGTAAGTAGGTAACTTGGAGCCCATCCTTGTAGAGAATTGCTACTCCCCCTCCCTTTCTTTTATTATGATCTAATTTTATAATGATTCAGTCAAACATAGAATATCAAAAGAGTGTATGTCCAGGAGAGAATGGAGTTGGGGAATTTTGTTATTAACACTTTGGATATTGAGATGTACTATTAGGAGGGAATTGGGGTGTTCATTGGGGGTCCGTGTGATGGAAGGATTGGTAGTAAGAAGATCAGTAGGCATGACATTTGCGGGGCCTGGATTAGGATGGATATCTCCATTTTCTAAGGTTTGCTTTTTTAGTATAAATAAGGAATAATGTAGTTTACTAAATAGATGTTGAGTTTTTTTTGGTTAGTGGATTCTTATATTTAATATGAGCCAATCTATGGTACTTTGCAGGTAGGTAGCTAGGTGTTGATATTATATTTATGTTGTCATGGAAGAAAGTGAGGGCTTGTGTGGCTGTTTGTGTGGTTGGGTGGGGTAACTGAGAGAAATGTAGGTGTTCGAAAAAGGTTAATAGATAGGCTGAGGTTATAAAAGATAACAGTGAGGCAATGAGTAGTATTTTAGTTAGTGAAGAGGTGGTTTGTTTGGGCATGGTTATATAATTTGAAAAAGGTACTTAGGTAGGTGGTAGTAGTAGGGTATGAGTGGGAGATAGATACTAAGAAATGGGAACTAAGGTAGGTTAAGTGGAGACAAAGGTGTGGTGTTAATTATCTAGGTGGTGTAATTAATTGGTGTTTCGGTTGAGGAGGTGGGAGTGGCTAGGAAGTATAAGACTAAGGCCCCTGGGGGGTGGGTGGGAATTGGGGGTAGTGCAAGGGGAGCGGAGTGAGCTCAAAGGATAATTGGAGAGGGAAGAGACAAGTGAAGGGCTGAAGGTCTAGAGAGACAATCAGTGAAATGCAGGCTGCTGTGGGTGAGCAAGGAAGGGATAAGTGATGGGAGTAGAAACTCAGTAATAGATAGTAGTAGTAATAAAACTTGGAAGCTATAGGGAAAGAAGGATGTTAGAGTAGGATGGAATGAAGAGCAGAATAGGGAAAAAAAGGCAGTTAGGTAGAAGCAAAAAAGGGGGGGGGGGTAGACATAGGAGTGAAGAAAATGTAGATAGTAGTGGCACCTAGTGGGCAAGGGTAAGTTTGCAATAGATCCTTAAGGGATAACTGGACAGGGATTACAATGGTAGAATGTATGAGGTACAGAGGAGGGTACAGTAAGGGAAAAGACAGCGGTAAGAAGGTTACAAAGTAAAGAGAGGATATGGCTGCTGGCAGACCTGGCTGGGAAGCGTGTATAAACCCTTAATATAATATTATATACAAAGTTAGGCTTTAGTGTCAGCTGTAGGAGACCACATACTTTCTTGATCCTTGTAGTGGTAGGGGCGCAGAGTTTATATGGCTGAAGTCCTTGGTTAAAGGATAACACAGCAGGAAAAACAGTGGGGTACATTCTTGGCTGTCAGAAGGTAGGTTCTTAAATTGTTAGAACAGGATAATCAGGCTGGAAAGTTTCTTGATCCTTGTAGTGGTAGGAGCGCAAAGTTTATATGGCCAAAGTCCGTGGTTAAAGGATAACATAGCAGGAAAAACAGTGGGGTAGGTACTTGGCTGTCAGAAGGTAGGTTCTTAAATTCTTAGAACAGGATAATCAGGCTGGAAAATTTCTTGATCCTTGTAGTGGTAGGGATGCAGAGTTTATATGGCCGAAGTCCTTGCTTAAAGGATAACACAGCAGGAAAAACTGTGGGGTAGGTTCTTGGCTGTCAGAAGGTAGGTTCTTAAATTCTTAGAACAGGATTATCAGGCTGGAAAGAGTACAAAATAGATGCTGGGGCTAGGATCACACAGCAGCCATGGGGCACGAGGATTAAAGATCCTAAAAGCCTACTCAATAAATCTTACTTTTGATTGGCTTGCTTCTGTAGCTAAGATGACAACAAAGCACACTCATGGCCATAAAGCATAACTGGTTACCAAATGGCTGTCAGTTTTTAGTCGATAGATCCTCATCTCTTTTATTGGTTATGAGGAGAGTAAGTCCTAGGCTGCTGTACTACAACACATTTTAATGCCCACTATCTCCTCCTCATACCAGGGCATCAATAATGACCTGGAATTTTGATGTAGTGACAGCTCTGGTGGTCTGGTTAATATCTGGTAGACCAAAGCCTCACTTATGCACCATTACCCCTTTCTCTGCCATCCAAAGGACAGTATCTATCAATTTATTACCTCTTTCTTCATGAGAATGATGGGTTCTTTATACAAGCTCTGTATGGAATTTACTTTTATTGTTTTCCATTATGACACACAATGCCTCATCCTGCTCCTTCTTGCTTACTTGTTTGCTCTGTTGTTATGATCTCTTTCTTTACATAGAGGTTCACATCTTTTAATCATACAGCTGCTGCTTACATTTTCTTTTTTGAAGACTATTTAAACTCCACAACCAATCTGTCTGACTCCTACAGCTTGTAAAAAACATAATGATGTGGTAGGTACACAAGTGATGGTCAGTAGTACCACAACAGCTGCTGAGACATACAGCTAGAGGCAAGATAACACATCTCTCTTCTTGCTGATGGCTGTCCAAAAATTAAAGCATCTGTATGGTGTATAAGCACTTCTCTCATGAGATAACTTATCAATTGTCATCTTAGTAAAAACAAAAATTATATCCCACCCCTAGAGCCCAAATATTCAATATTTATCCAGAACTTTGACAGTTAACTTATGCAATACAAAATATGTGAATTATTCTGGTGATAGATGAAACTAGATCAGTATCCTGCTTGTCTCATCAAATGCCACCGTTATTCTCCCTGTATCTTCAATTTCAGAGTTCTAAGTACTAATTTAAATATTTACAGTTATTGCAGAAATGGGAACCATATTCAAAATTAAGTAACTTAAACATAACAAAAAGTAACACAGTCCTGCAGCATACATCTCAACCTGCAGACATTGAAAACAGGAACACAGGCCTTTGAAAAGTAACATGCAGCTAAAAATCTAGACACATGAACAGCATAAATATGAATACTAAATAGCACGACTCTTCCCGCTTTAAGTAGAAGTGTGGGATACTACTCAGAAATGTTTAAAAACTGAGAGTGACAAAAATGAAAAAAATATATTAGCACATTATAAAAGAGACAGTGTAAAATTTGCAGTCTTTAATTCTACC
Source organism: Protopterus annectens (assembly GCF_019279795.1). Taxonomy (NCBI): domain Eukaryota; kingdom Metazoa; phylum Chordata; order Ceratodontiformes; family Protopteridae; genus Protopterus; species Protopterus annectens. Next base: position 382,390,784 of record NC_056732.1, on the reverse strand, counting down.
ACACAAGGTCATTTGTTTTTGCTTCTAAAAAAGGGAGTGTCTTCATTCTTTAAGTTATTGTTGCCACTATTAAGTTGGTCACTAGTGTGTTTTTCTGTGTACTACACAGCTTCAACAATGACATATGATGGGGGGGGGGGGGATTCAGAAAATTCTTTGAAGGGTTAAATCAACTCTGAAAATAGAGACATACATGTGCAGGGGTAAATCAGGCCTGAAAACAGAAACATTCTTCCAAAACAGGGACAGTTGAGAGGTCTGTCTGGCAGTCGCCTGAGCACTGTAACCTAGATATTGTTATGTTTATGTTGTTGCAGACAAATGTAACAAAGAGCTAATAATCTTTCATAGAGTTTTTTTCCTTCTATGTAGACAAAATTTCCATTATTTTTGAACATCAAGGTAATGCAGCTTATGTTTTGGAATACCGAGGAAATAAAACTAGAACATGAATAGATTGTTTGAGGATGGATTCTAACACTAGCTTAGGCAAAAAGAGTGGGTGGATCTGTAGAAAAACCCTATTTTTGAAATATAAAATAAGAGGGACAATATCAGACAGCCTGAAAATCACAGGCCTTTCTTGCAGATGTTACAGCAACTTGGAAAAGGGGTTTCCTGAAAATGTATTTAATGTATGCAGTACCAGATGACTCAAAAGGGGAAGATTGAATGTCTCCACAAGGAAATTGAGATCCATGGAGGAAGAGGATCCTCTGTCTCAGGTAGTTTCAGGAAGAATATTCCTGTTAAATAGTACTTTCAGGCTTTCTTGTGCCTTGAGAAATTCAAAAGTTGAAACCTTTGTAGAAGTATGTAACAGATGCTAAGTGTACTCTCACAATAGAAAAAAACAAAAACAACCTTCTAACAAAAAGGAACACCAAAAAAAGTAAAACAGAAGGGGTAGGAGCTGTGAATGGATCTAAACCATGCTGAGAAGTCCACATAGAAATATTTTTCCATTTGCCTTTGCAAATATTTCTGGTAGTGGGTTTCTGAGCTGTAAATAGGATTCAAACCACCCCTGAAGGATGAGTAGGGTCTCTAGCCATCAGAGAAACTGGAGCAATCATATGATTGGCTTGAGGGACTTTAGTTCCAGTTGCTGGACACATGGGATATAACGTATGGCGAGGCTCTAGATACAGGTGATCCTTCATTAGGTTAGGCCAAACTAGAGGAAACCTTATTTGTCAAGACCAAAAAAGAGGCTATGGGAATTGCTGAGGTTCTATACAACTTGTCTTTCAGTAAGAATCATTTGATTAGGGAAAAAGGTGGAAAAGCATAAAGTAGCCCAGATGGCTGCTGGATTACCACAGCATCATTATGAGTTTTAATCAGTGAGGGAATGAGGGAAAAGGTTGCTGCATTTAGTGCTAGTCAGGAATGCAAACAGAATGCAGCAAGGTGCTTCCCACTCACAGAAAAATCAACTGCACTGTCATCACATTCACATGGCATCAGAAAATATCTGCTGAGCCTATCCACTAAATAGTTGTTTCACCACTGATGTGCCATGTCTAGAAAAACACATTGTGAGAATATTACTCATTCTCAAACCCTCATTGCTTCAAAGGGTGGAGGGCTAAGATCTGGTTCCCCCCCTTGCTTGTAGATGTACCACACTGCTGACATATTGTCTATGTGAATTGCGTCTGTTACTGCAACCCGAGGAAGGTAATCCTGAGATACTTGTAACTCTGAAAGAACCACCCCTCATCTTCAGAACACTGATATGCAAAAGAGCCTCCTGTTGAGTCCATGTCCCTTGGACTATATGTCTAAACAGTGCCCCCCATCCCAGGGTAGATATATCTGTGGTGACTGTGGTAGCTGAAGGCAGCAAGGGGGCAAAGGGACATCATTTATTCAAATTTATTAAGTGCAACACCACTGCAGAAGTCATGGCAAGGTTTGAATAATCAAATAATTTGATCAGTGGGATCCTCCAGTTGAAACCATTGAACATGGAGGGTCCTCTGCATCACAGTCATGTGGATCAGGTGAATTGTAACTGCCATGTCCCCTAATATCTTGAGAATGAAGGATGCTGTTGGTGAGTGATGGCATAATGGAAAATCTTCTGCATACTGCAATGAAATTGTGAATCATGTAAACTCTGAATCATGCTCATATGGCAGCCTGTGAAGACAAAGTGCTATGATGGCTTCAATGGAGAGTTCACAATGTTCACCAATATTCCAAGAACAGAGAAAGCAGACATAAGTCGTCTTTTTCACATAGTAATGACTACTTTGTGGCAGAGGCAAGGAGCCAGATGTCCAGCTAAGGGAAGATTCTAAATCTCAGCAGCCTCAGGTGAGCCACGACATAAACTCCTAGTATGTATTTTTGTGTATGTGTGTGTGTGTGTGTGTGTGTGTGTGGGGGGGGGGCAGACTGTGGTGAGACTGAATGGTAGGGCCCTGAATTGATAATTACTCGCTCCTAGACCAGAAATGCAGAAACACCCTGGAAACCTTGGCTATCTTTTTGTGCAGGTAGGACTCCTTGGAGTCTACAGAGCACAATCCACTCTTCCTCCTATACACAAAGACGTTTTATTGCATCGTGACCATCCAGAACTTGGATTTCCTTACGTACTGTATTGGGTCACTGAGATCTAGAATTGGTTAAGTCCTTTATCTTTCTTGGAACTAACAAAGGATTCTGAATAAAGTTTACAATCTTTTCCAGTCTAAAGACACCTCTGGAGTAGCTCTTTTTTTCTAGGGGGCTGCATATCTTTCGATGGTGCCACAAGTTTTTGGCATCTTTTGGTTCCTCATAAAGGACCTTTGTGAGACTGTAAATTTGACTCCAAACAACTGAGAGCCCTTTACCTTCTTGCTCACTCTTAAGTAACTGTTCTTTCACCTTGAGTCCAAATAAACATGACCCTTCTAAAGGAGCACTGGCAAAGCATGCCTTAAATTTTCCCACAAAGCCTCAAAATCTGAGCCAGACTTGCCTCCTCATGGTGAGTTCTATGGAAGCTGCTCTTGCTGCTTAAGTGGCTACATTATGAATGAGCCAATTGGGTTCAGACCTAATATTCTGCATCATTGCCAACTACATCTCTATCTGATGAGGACTATTACTCTGAGACAACGTTTTCAGTGAGATGACGATCTTTTCTGCAAGCTGTCATTGAAAACAAGGCATAAACATCAGCTCTGATAAAGGATGTACCTGATGTGAAAGCAAACTTCAAATTTCTTATGGTCGAGACCATGTGATCAAAATTTTGAAACTTCAAAATGTAAATAAAAAAATCTTTTCTTTACATTTTTGCAGGATGCTAAGCCACCCTGCACTCCCCACGTGGGGGGATGCACCCTGCACACCCCTGATAATTAAATATGCCAACTCCTAGGTTGCACTACTGCAAGGAAAACAGTAAATATACCGTTCTGCACTGTACGTCGATCTCCATTTAAACAGTTAGAAGTTTCAAAACTTCGATCTTATGGTCTCAACCATAAGAAATTTGAAGTTTTGAAACTTGAAAATTTAGAAGTAGACCCATTCAGCCACATTGGGTTCCCACAAAGCTCTTTCCATGAACAGATCTATCATGAGATCTCTGGAGGGACCACCCAAGACATAGATGAGGTATTCAGAAAGGCGTATTGTAAGAACTCTTCATCAGAGAAGGGGGGGGGGGAGTTCTATGGGCCAAGATCCCCTTTGTCTCAGCAACTTGAAGATCTCCCCAAATTTGGAATCCTCTGGAGGGGAATCCTCCTCTTCATTAAGATAAGTATTTGAGACAGGGGACTCTGATGGAAAATCCTGATCTTCTTCTTGCACCTCCTCGTCCTAGAGTCACTCAGATTGAACTCATTAGGGTGGTCTGAGGAATAGAATTCTCCCAGTCGTCAGGTTCTGTGACTGTCAGTTGGAATTGACTCTGGAAGGGATATGGATGATGATCCAAAGGCTCCAAGATGGGTGGGGGGTGTTACAGGGTGGAGCCATGGTAGCTGGTGCATCTCCTGTAACATCAGCTTAGTGAGTTGTCTTTTTATCCCCGTCAAGAACTCAAATCCTGAACTCAAAGCTGTCAGTGTCAAAACCATTATTACAATGACTGATGTTAAATCCCACATGGTAAGTACCTAGACTGTGGTCCTGATGGCACTCACCACTGAAGGTGCTGCCAGGGCTGAGTATGGTTTTGGTACTGAAAGATCAAATGCCAAAGAAGCCAACACTAAGAATGACCTCAAGGTAACCACTGTCAATCCCAGAATTGAGATATTGGAATTAAGCCCAAGGGTCCTTCTGATTCTTGATGCTAAAAGGGGGTCAGCATTGAGACCACCAGAACTAAAGAGGTCAGCAGAAATGAAGGGTAAGACCGCTGGTATTGCTATAGAAGATGCAGGCAACACACTCGCCATAGACGCTCTTAGTATTCCAATTGGGCCAAGGGAATGAGCATAAAAAGTGAAAGGGATAGGTCCTCCTCTCTCTCCACCCCCATCTCTCTAGATGGGGGTGGATGAGGGGTGGGAAGCACACACCTGACCTATTTTGGGTCTTAATCAAGGCCCTCATCTGGTCTCAGTGAATTTGTTTACAATGGCTCCTATCAGACTTTGTTGACCTCATGGGTAATACTGATAAAGGACAAGACTCTAGGTATCCTGATAATTCCTTTTGCCAGGAGAAGCTGTGGGGTCGGAAAGAAGTGTAACTTCAACTGAGATGCTCATGATGATGACGCTATGGTATCTTGAACAGTTTCATTTGGGACACGGTTTCATATCTGTCTGTTCTTTCATTCTTGGGGAGCTTGATTACTAAGGTTTTTACAAATCTCACAATTTTGATTTAAATGATCCATCCCAGGCACATGACACTTGAGCTATGAGTGTACTGCAGGGAATCTTGTGACCACATTCAGTGCAATTATTGAACCCCAGGGCCTTGTCTATTTGCGGTTCAAAGATATCAACAGATTTGCCAAAACTAACTACCTGACAAAAAATCAACAGTGTAGTCAACATTAAGAACAAGACAAGAATGTCCTAAATCTCTGTAGGACACTAAACACAGGCATCATTGACCACCTCAGTGAATCCCAGTACTCCAACAATGAAGTGGGAAACAAAGTGTATAATTCAAAATCATCAAACTATGCAGAACACAATCCAAATGTATCTTCAGGAAGGAAAACAGAAAACCACTAACCATGAAGCTCTATTCCAAGATAAAAGGGGAACATTCAAAGTTGAGTCCTAACAGCCTAAACAGGCAAGGTAGGCAAAGAAAAATGAATATGAAAAACCACTCATGAAAAGACAAAGATGAAAACAACACAGACCAGTAAAAGCCAGTAAAACCAAAGTATTTAATCAATAAAACTCTCTAGCGCCTCGGCTCAAAGCCTTTCAAGAGTACAAAAAACATTTCAAAACACCATCTTTAAATACTAATTACTAGTGAGCAATTAAAAGATAATTAGTATTAAATAAGCACCTTCCAGTTACATTCAGAATTTAACCCCTTGGGCATCAGAGTGTCATACTTCAGAATAAATACAGTTTCTTTATAGAGCAGCTTATTCTTTAATTATTCAACATTATTATATTTAACTTTTTCTAAAATAGTTCCTTTTAAACAATTATTATTTCCACCATGATGAGACATATAGTGAAGGGCTATTGGAGTTTCAGTGATATTATTTTTAATATCCCTGAGGTGCTCCTGTAGTCTAACCTTAAAAGACCTTTTCATCTCCCCTGTATAAAACAAACCACAGGAGCACCTCATGGCATATATAACAACTTCCGTAGTACAACAAAAGGTGTCATTGACTGTAAACTTAACATTATTAATGTTATCAAAACTATGAATTATAATGCTTACAGACAGAACAACTTCCACATTAAAAGGTCCCAAAATTCTTAAACTACTTCACCCTCTTAACTCCAGGAGTGATATAACTACTGTGAACAACCATATATTTAATGCTCCTACCCCTTTCATAAGAGAAATATGGTTTATCAGGCAAGAAATTTAGATCTTAAAAATTCTTCAAAAAACCCCAATAAAATCTGATAATAATTACTATTCTTTCTGTAAGCACAGTGTACATGCTTACAAAATAAATCTTATTACCAAAAGTATCACTTTCATCCTTATTTGCCAAGCCCTCCATTATTTTTTCTGTTTTTATTACTTGTCGCTTACCCGATGCCAATCTGTACCAGGTATCATTCACAACAGACAAATCATAACCCCTTTGCCTAAACATTTCACAAGTTATATGTACCTCCCGTTCTAGCTCTTCAGGGACATTATACAATCTATTAATACATAACAATTCCCCACAAGGCAAAGCCTTCATTAAATGTGGCGGATGGCAACTCTTACCACCCAAAAAATGTAAATCATCTCAAAATTTCCTATGTACCCTGTTTTTAATACCATTCTCCACAGAGCCTTCCAAAATCAAATCCAAAAAACTTACTTTCTCCCCCACACTGAACAGCATCAAACTGTAAATTAAAAACATGCTGTAAATCATTTAAAAAGGAATCAACCATAGCATGAGCCCCTTCACATAAAAAAATAAAATCATCTATATATCTGAAATATTTCACAACATAATTCCTAAAAAATTTAAATGATACAAAAACTTGCACTCAAACAAACGCATAAAAAGGTTTGCATACGTGGGGGCAAACGGTGCTCACATGGATGTCCCCTTAATTTGATGATAAATTTTCTTATCAAACTCAAAAAAATTATTTAATAAAGAAAAATGTACCAAATCCATAAAATAATTTGTAAAAGGACTATCCCCTAAAAACACTCATAATGCTTCCAAGCCACATTGGTGTGGAATATTTGTGTAGAGACTCATCACATCCATAACCAACCAGACACTATTTTTTGTCCACTGTAAATTAATATTCTGGCAAGAAATATTTACAGAATTTGTTAGAAAATTATCAAATATAGTAAAAGGATGTCTAGAAAAGCTAGTGACCAATACTAAAGAGTAAATACTTAGAAATAAAAATGGAAAAACAGACTGCGCTGAAGGATTTGTGTATTATTGCTTGAAGTGGCAAACAAGTTCTGGGGAAGAGAGGAGCACTGTGGGATATAGTGGGGAAGCTTGATCTTTAGGTAATGCAATGATGCTGAATTCAGTGTCACCTGTTATGACTGGACCTTCATTTTGAAGCGGATGGACTGGATCATGTAAGATACTACATTTCACTTCTAGTTATACAAAGCTACCTAGACAGAGTATGCTGACAGATAAAAGGTATTCCCATCTGGCAGATATTTCTTTCTTTTTTTTTTTTTGCAGATAGCACTTCATTGCTGTGGGGTGCCCTGTGCCAACTATTCAAACATTAGAACAAATAAGCAATTCTCATAATATTTCAGAAGCTAGTTAATACTTTACCTTTTGTTTTGCTATAGACAAGCACATCAAAGTTGTTGGCAGGAATGTTAGAATGTACGGGTTCACTGTCACAGGCCTGCACGCCAGTTTCTGGATCGTCTGGTGACTTAAAGTTTGGAAACAGAGCAAATTTGGGTATGTGTGAGTGATAGGGATGTTCAGCTGGAAATGGACGGAATATCTGCTTCTCACTAGAACAAGTAAAGCAGAATTCAGGGATGTTACCACGAGACAAAAATCATTACCCACAAAAGCATGAAAAAAAGCAGTACTAGCTTACAAAATCAGTAGATCTACAGATATGTTCCTAGAGTTAGTATTTCTTATTTAGAAAATCCTTTTATGTTTTTAAGCAAATATTCATCCAACAGAAACACTATTCAGCCATGGCCAGGGCACAAGGCAAAGCAAAGAAAAATACTGACACTTGCAGATTTCAGTTGTTATACAACCACCCATACAAACATTGACTGTTATAACAGTATGATGCCAGCATTGTGAAATAAGGTTAATATTTATGCTTTCAGATTTATAAACATGTGCATAGTATTTGAAGTACAACTGCAGTCACAGCAACAATATCAGTGAATGGTTTGTAAGATGGTTTAATTAATAAGCGCATTATTGAATTTTGTGCAGTCACAAAAGAAAGGAATTTGAACATAAACATTTATCCAAATCTAAGAATTGAAAAGTTATCATGGTTAGTGTTTTCTAAATATTACTTGGAGTCACAGACCAGGTAATAGAATGAACATTTACAGCTGACAACTTTAAGCATAGACAGTGGTGGTATATAATTATAATTGTGCCATAGGGTGCGGATATTCATAGATAAATTATTATAATCATTGTTATCTAAAGACTTTGTAAAGAAGTGCATAACTGTAGAATTAACTATGGAGGTCTATTTTTAAACTAGTAAGATATTTCCTCTTTGGTCCAAATAAGAGCAGTTTTAAACAGGTTCCTTACAGCTGGTCAAGCCACAAGTGCTTAATGACAAGTTCTTCAAAGCCAGGGACTCAACCAAACTGTAGTCTGAACTTGAATATGAGTTCAGTTAAGCAGCTAGCACATGCTAAAAGCTTGCATCCTAAGGAATGTAGTGTGGATGTGCTCGTGGAGCAAAAAGTTACAGTTACAACCACTTTATCATCTGTAGCTATGTAATTCCAGTCCTGAAAGATATCAAGCTGGAACCAGTCTGTACTCAGCTGATACTGTGTTTCTGAACAACATATGATCCTGGGGGTATAGGTCATTTACATGTTTACTGCGTGAATGAAGTACTGTAGCTACATAATGAGGGAAAACTATGTAAAAGGTATTACCACAGTGTTTATCAATCTTTATAAATCTCACAGGGCTTTGGCATGCAGTTCTACTGTATACCAGTCCTACTGCACTGGGCACAATGTTCATGAATCCCACTTGTAGACTATAAAAGGGTGTTTGGCTGTGGGCATGGAAGCTAGTGCTGGACAGTTTTCATGCATCTGAGCTTGAATAAAATAATGCTTAACAGTTATTTTGAAGGAAGTTTACCTTCTGTAGGGTTGCACAGTGTTTATTTTTGGAGAATACATGGATGAATATTGAATGAGTGGACACATTTTGCTTGTTAATGTTTGCAAGAACTTTTCACTGTGAAGCAAGGAAGTTGCAATCGGGGTAAACCATATTCATGTTCAGGGAGTTACAATATCTCTGCAAACACTGTGAAGACCACTGGGCATAAAAGCAAAAATACTTTTCAGCCCATGAATTTAATTGAAATTTTGCTTCTTAGTGATTGTGCAATGAGTAAATGAAAATGCTCACAATCAAGTCATAAACACTTGAAGTATGCAACTTTTGCCAGTAGCTAGATATCTGGAAAAGAATTACACTATAAATTTCAATTCATTGACAGGTGACATTCTGGTCAAAGTTTGTTTGAAGTGCTTGTGCTTATGAGCATACAGTCAACATTATCTATGTCTACTGCCCAAGTGCCCAGGTATGAAGAGGAGAGTTCAACACCCAGTTTCCACTTCTTTCTCCTCAGTCAACTAAGAGGTCTTGTTAAAATGCAATAATATGCAAATATACTTGGGTAAATGTCTTGGGAGAGACAGAAACTAAAACACACACACACACACACACACACACACACACACACACACACACACACACGCACACGCACACGTTTGGTATATATTGAAATTTTAAAAGTATAAGTGTCAGAATAGTTTTTTTTCTAGCAGAATTATTTTAGACATTACAACTGTCAAGATGGATTTCTGTATTTCAGAATTATTTCTAGGCAAGCTAGACCAGAAAACATGTGTATTTTGTGAGATACAGGAATGGCAGGTGTATGTTGCAAGTTTAGGCAGAGGGCACTGTTCTGCTTCATTATAAACAAAGGAATGTTATGGAACATTGCTTGCACAGCAGGTGCGGTTAGAAACATAAACAATACGGCACTGTAGTTTGTCCTTACTTTTATTACACTTCCTTTAATGAATGCAGTGTTGTTTATGCAAAGGAAAACCACAAATGATAATGAGCAACAGCTGCGGATATGGAACATGTTGTATGTAACCTTCCTAGCAGTCTGATTGATGACATTTCTATTATTCTTCTGTCACTTTAACGTAATTTGTTGCAGTTTTTAAGTGTTCTGCTTTTGTTATGCATGTGTTGCAATGGCAGCATTACTTACTTGGTAATTGTTATGCACGCTTTCTTTGGTGGAATTATTTATTTTCTAGCAGAAACTGTCAAGGCGGAGCTTCCACTGGCATTTTGAAACTTATTTTCCAGTGAAACTGCCCCTCCAGCATGATGCCATGTTAGGTTAACAATGCTAGAACAGAACTTAAAATACTGAAACATGGCAAGCAGGCGTTTTTCAGAGACGTGCTCTTTTTTTTTTTTTTTCTGAGTTTCAACTGTGACAGGATAAAAGCAATGGAAATGCATTCACATTTAGTTTTGTAATGTAATTAGTATTGCACTGGGTGTTTTTTTTATTTTACATAGCACTACTTTTCAAGCAGTTAAATTTAAGTTTGTGAAATGAGGAAATAGTTTGCATCTGTGGGTTGCACTGCTGGTAGCCACATGCTTGTTGCTGCTCATTTTTAAAAATGGTTTAACAATGTGATTTTTTTTCTGAGGAAATACTTGCACACATATATTTGTTTCCAGGTGTCTATGCCAAAATATGATGTTAGTTGTTCTGTGCCATGCTTCTTCTTGGGGGGAGGGGGAGCTGAGTCATCTGGCTTAATTTGATTATTATGTTGTCATTTATTATGTTGTAATCTTGGCTGTTTAGGATATATTGAAATAATACAGGAAAAATCTGAAGAGCACAACAAAGTACGAGAAAGCAAGAAAACAAGGAGTCTGAATAGTGCCACAAGGCCAGGATGGGAGGAAAGTGGGGCACTCTGGGGGTATGTGGGGGTGGGGCAGTCAAGCCCATGGAACCCTTTTATTAACATTTCATTTCACCAAAGGCCAGAGTCAAAATATTAAACACTGTCAGGGATTGGTCGACTTAACTACATCACAAAGCTTATCAACAAGGTTTGTTACTCTTCACAAAACATTTCATAACACTGCAACATCTAGATAAGAAAAAATAAAACAAGAAAAATGCTTGGTTCTGTCAGATTCCTAGTATACAACAAGCCTTTTGATTGTATCTTTGTATCTTTATTTACTACTACATGTCATTATACCTGGTTGCATCATAGTGTTAAACATATCCTTGCAGACACACTCCTTAAGCTGTTTAACTTATATTTAGCTATTGGCTTTGTCCCTAATGAATGGTGCACTGTAGTGATGATACCCCTTCATAAGGGTGGCCTTACATCTAACTTGGATAGTTAGAGTCCTACCAGCCTCAAACGCCTCATCTGCAAAACATGGGATGCATTATAACTAACCTCAAATCGTGACTTGACTTGCTCCCCAACAGTTTGGCTTTGTGAAGGGTAAAGCCTATATATTTAACCTGGTAAACTTCTTCAAGAGGGTTACAGAGGCTCTAGATGGTGGCCATGCAGTACTCATGGTGTATCGTGACCTGGTGAAGGCCTTTAACACCCCCCATGCTAGCATCATACAAAAGTTAATTTCTATAAAAATTAACCCATATGTGTTAAGATGAAGAGCAAACTGGCTAAAACACAGAACCCACATAATGTGAGTGGAAGATGCCTCATCAGTAAGTATGAAAGTAACCAGTGGTGCCCCTTTGGGCTCAGTTCTGGCACATTTACTTTTTGGTATTTACTTCTGAGAGATCCACATGGGGAGCCAAGACCTCTGGCTAACAAAGTCTGCAGATGAATGCAAACTGGATGTTGTTGTTAAGTCACCATATGACACCCAAACTCTTCTGTATGGTCTCTCCCTATTGGAACCTTGGTGTACTAAAAATTATCTCAAACTAAATGCTAAAAAGTGTTGTATTAGTTATGGTAAACAGCCCTTCCCCTCATCATACTGTATAGCCACCAGACAATTATAAACTGAAAATTTTGTTAGGGACCTAGGTACTTGGGCTGATAGTGCCATCTTTCTTCAGCATCATGTGATAATGGTTGCTATGAAATACTTTTATTGAGCTGACCTAATTGCCAAAGGAATATCATCATAAATCTTACAATGTAATCACTTCCTTATAGTCATCATTAATCAGGACAATGATTGAGTACAATGCCCCTTTGGGCATTATCAGATTAATCATACAGAACAATTATCAAAACCCAAATGGTTCACAACCAAAAATATCTCAGACCTAAAGTCCCTCAGCTACAAAGATATGCTGGAAGCTCTATCCCTTTATTCAGTTTCTTACAGACTTTTGAGTATGGAGATCTGTCTTGCTTACTGCACCATTACAGCTGTCCTAGACCACCTGTTTCTCTGCAAGTCTAATATCTCCACCAATATTAGAACCAGGGACTTAAATCTCCACCAACAGATAAATACTGCACAATGGAGAGGCATGCTTATAAGGCAGCACTTTCAAAAACTTTGGAATAAATTTCCCCTTCATGTTAAGTGGTTCAATTCACTATCTTAAAACATAAACTAGTGACTGGATGGGTATCCACAGATCTACTCTGGATTTTACTGGTATGGTCCTCCTGGAGAAAGGAGATGCTGCCTGAGAGAGGGTACCAGCAAGGTGGGAATTGTTATAATATTAGTTGGCCTTGGAATATCTATGAATCTAAACTGCTTCTATGGATTATTGTCATAGGTTGTCAGAAAATCTCTGCCTAGCCCTGTAATGATCCTGAATAGCATAAAGTGGGTGTAAGAGAACAAATAAATAATTAAATATAACAATATGATTGCTACATTGGAAGTCAGTCTACCTCCAGAAGAATGTACTGTGTTCTACATTTGTACTGTGGAAGAGCTATACTATGTCTGGAGCTTTTCTCCTGGGGCCTCCACAGAAAATGGGCTCACCTTGGCCCAGTGGACTATCCTGGTAAACAAATACAAATAAATAAATAAATAAATGTACTTCCGCAGCAAATTTTGCCTAAAACATGCTACTAGACAGGATAGCCAAAGTCTTTCCTGGTTCTTAGTGGGTGAAAGGCAATAAACACACAGGTCTATGCCAATTTATGTAAATTAAACTTTACTTGTAGAAAATACCTCTCACTGTACAAAGTATTACGTGAATGTAATGTCTTGTTGCACTTGTGTAAATTATCTTTACTGCTTTTGATCCCAGGTTGTGGCTGAAAACAGTCAATAGAACACTCCTTTTTTACCTGATAAACAAACAACAATCAATCAGTAAATAAATAAACTCTCCAGAATTTTGCAGAACAACTCTGATTTTGCCTCTTATTATTGCTGGTCCCTTGTAAAATGTTTAATTTTCTGGTAAATCTCTTAGGATCATAGCTCACACCACTCCATAATTTTGCAGAATATCCAGATTATTGCCTCATATGTTTGGTCTTTTCTTTATAAAATTTGTAGTTTCTGGCAAACTATTGAGAATTGTGTTCACTAAATAATGAGACATTTGACTCTGAGACTTCATATCCCTCAGAAAATGCATGCTAATGCAAAACCTGTTATTCTAGCAGCTTTCTAGGTTTAAAAGAGCAATATTTAAAATATGCCCCTCAATTCGGTCCTTTATCCTCCCATTATTTTTTAATTTGTATAGGTTCATAGGTTCATAGGTAAGTACTAGGCTATCTGCCCAAGGGCATTTTTATAAGCCTAGCCAGAGTGTGTCGGCTTTCGCCGCCCCATTGATTAATTAATTGATCCTTTGTCAAGCAGAGCCAATTAAGTGATCCCAAGGGTGTATTTTCTGTTACCCATCCACTCAACAAGGTTTCTCTTGAAGAGTGTTAGTGAGGGGCTCTGCCTGATGTAATTTGGAATTTTGTTCCAAAGCATCGGGAGTCTCTGTGACAGGAAGCTATCCCTCCAGCATGTTCTATTTATTGTTGTGGCGAGGTTTAGCTCACTAGAGCGCGTGGCTTGCAGTGACTTGGATTTCTTTAGGTACAGCATGTCCATCAATTCTGAGTTGGACATGGCTTTGTAAGTCAGGCAGAGATTACCACTGAGTAAGGGATATGCCACTGAGTACAGCCAGAGTTTTTTCAGTCGGGCTGCATAGGACATATGTTTGAGGCCAGTAATCCTCTTGGTGAGGTTCTTTTGTGGTCTTTCCAGCTGTTAGAAGTGTCTTGTGAGGTACATCCCAAATGGGGCATTGTACTCTATGATGGGTCTAATGAGTGACGAGTAGAGGGGCACTATAACCTCTTTATTTCTAGATGCGAACTCCTTAGTAATTAGATGGGCCACATAGAAGGATTTCCTAACTACTTTGGCAATATGATTAAGGGGGCTGCCACCTATGTGGTAATTCGTGGGTGCTTTGTTTTTCCCAAATGGGATGACTATGCATTTTTTGGCATTTAGCTTGAGGCCATGACTTTGACACCAGGTGTCTGTCAAAGTAAGGCCCTTTTGGAGGATGTGTATTTATGTGTATTTTTTGCCAGTGCTGTTTTAGTAGGTCTGTGTGCGGCTGAAGGTGTGGTGCAAGTGTTAACCTTCTCCTCTTGACTGTCTGTTCCAGTCTTGGGTGGAGACAGCTTAACTTCCAGTTTGGCTGTATAATTGCATCTCTCGCATATGTTAGTGTTTTGTGGTAGGAGGAGAGGGTTGTCTGTGTACATGAGGCAGTTGTAACATTGCCTCAGGATACCCAGATTCACCAGCTGGACTGGAGAGTGCACTTGAAGTTGCCCTTTGGTCATGCCTGAATAGTAGGGTGAGCTGCTTTGTTGCTTGGTTGGTGAGGGGTGAATAAAGAGCCTTGCCCTGCCGGGCAATCAGTGTCAGGGTATATTAGTGCTTGCTATTAGGTCTGAGCAAGTGCTGGGCTGTAAGATGCTTTTTGAGTGCTTAGGTTGAGAGTTAGACTAGTTTCAAGGGAAAAACTGCAGAGGAGACTTAGTGGAGCCGGGAATAATTTAACCGTAGCTAACCGGCACTGCCCAGGTGCGCAAAAGCGTGCAAACACGGTTTTTATAGTAGAGAAATGAAAAAGATAGAAATTATCCCAAAATGGCCAATAAACTACTAACTTCTGGGCTGGAACCACTCCTCCAGGGACAGATAGGTTGCTCAAAGCTCCCCTCTCTCACAGGTGAACAGAGAAACTTCCTTCTATCCAAGTAAGGTATGGGCAACTTAGAAACTAGTATTACAGCCCTGAATTCAGCACTAGCTTGAAAACTGGACTATACTAGCTTAGAAAGTCAGGAAACAAGGAATTTCTTTGTTTTTTTTTTTTTGTTTTTTTGAAAAGATAAGGCAAAAACAGTAAAAAATACACTTAAAACAGCTTTAAACGACTACAACTGATCAGAAAAGGCTATCGCACTTTAGTGTGTAACCTACAACACTTAAACAAATTATTTAAACAAAAAACAACTTTTTAAAAGTGCAAGCAGTCAAATAAGTACAATATGTGAAAAAAACAAGCTTTTAAATCACAATAAATGCTGGAAAATCTGTGTTTAGGCGGAAACAGTTAAGTACAGCAAGAAAGTACAGAAAACTGATACTTAATCACTTCAAAGTCTCTCTTCTAAGCTATAAGGCTTGTATCAGTTTAAGGCTTTCTAGTGCTACCCAGTAGAGAATTCTTATGCAAAGTTGAGAAGCATACAGAGGATTATAGTCCATCACTAATACCAGGCATTAAAGTTCCATATTTCTGTTCTTCTGAAAATGCATGCATGTGCAAAAACGGTTCTATTAAAATTTTAAATGAACAAGTAATGTTTAAAAGTTGGCCCTAGTTTTGACTCTTCATTCCCCTGTTATTTTTGGCTTTGACCAAATTTCTTGTCAAAAGAAGTTGATTGGAATGCCTCAAAAACACTCATAGAGATGTTTCTGTTATAACCATGAGCTCAGGTAGCCAGGAAAAGACAAATTATCAGTCAAAATGTCTTTTTCTGGTTGCCTTAACTTGTGGTTATTTCAGAAATGCCACTGCAAATGTTTCTGTGTAATTGCTACTCTGACATTAATTTCAGGGCATATTTGGCAGCTGCTGAAAGTGAGGGGGCTCTCACCCTCTCTCGACCTGTGGTTCTGGCATCCATGACCATTAGACAGACTACAGACTGCCACTCAAAAAAAATAACAAAAACAGTGCACTTGTGTGAACGAACAGTGATAACTGTATATGTGACCACCAAGTAAAAGTAATGCAGTCATCAGTTTAAAATATTTCATTTAGTATTCAGCAGCAAATGAAATTCATTATATCCTAACAGAACCCATAGTATTTGTGATTTCCCAAATGCATTTCATTGTAGTATGGAGGAGGCTATACAGCCTCAGCAAGACTGCCATGAACTTCCTGCTGAACTCAAATAAGGATCATCTTTGTAAGGAATTAGAATTCTAATATCAGAAGTTAAACCAATAACTTTGGGATTACTGCTATCACTAAACAAAACAAACAAGTCAACAAACAAATCCCTTAGAATTGCTTTCATGCACTGAACTGACAGTTTTAATGGAATGCCTTACATGTCATTAATGGTCAAAGAGCATTCCACTGAAAATTACATGAAGGCAGAGCATCACACAATTAAGAATAACTGAAAAGAAGGGAAAATGATTGCACATCATGAAATGATTATGTTAAAATCACAGAAGGAGGCATTACAGCAATAAAACAACCATGATGGTAAGAATAATATTGTGAATATTGATAATATTCCCAATTAATATTAATAAGATCAATTAATAATATTGCAATAACCAATGACTGGGTATGGTATATTGAATATTTACCCACGGTTGGTATGGTTTACTCACACAGGAGAAGCCTGAGTGATTAAACAAAGGCAACCGTGGGTAAATCTTCAATATATCACACCCAGGAGTTGATTATTGCTATTATACAATGACATTATTTAAGAAAACAATTACTTGCTTTTCTTAAATAAGGTCTTTGTATATGTTCTTATGCATTATTTGCAGATTCTGCCCTTTGATGATGTACTGCACATACGTATGGGACTTGCCCAGGCTTATACAGTACATCACTGCAAGCAAGCAATGGAGAAAGGATGATCTCTGATGCTATTTTCTTAAAAGAAAAAAACTCTGCAACTTCCCAACAGTTTAGAGGTACAAGAGAGACAGGGGAAAATACAAGGCAAATCAGATATGTTTTAGTTTGCAGAACATACTGATTTTCCTTGTATTTTCTCTGCTCTCATACGTACCTCTTGATCTTTTATTTGAAAAAACGAGGACAAAGCATAAATAAAGGAGAATACATGTCCATTGTCTGAAGGAAAGAAAGCCTGTAACTTAAATGCCTGCCGTTACCTAGTGACTTCATTCCTCAGTGATTTGGTGGAAAACCACACATTTTAAAAGAAACAAAGTTATTAAATAATGACATGCTTTTAGTTTCAGACTCTTTCTTTCAGACAAATGCTTATCTAAGAAATAGCAATTAAAAAAAAAAACAGTCTGGCCACTCAGTGATACTTTAGTGGCTGGATTTTTGCCATTGGTATATGTTCGATTTACAATGGGCACGCTGATTGGGCTGACCAATCAGTGTGCTCGTTTTTGAATATTACTGGGCAGTCATTGTATAATATTAATTACTGAATAATATTATTGAGACCATCAATAAAAAAAAGCATTATCCTAACTGACACCCCCCCTACAAATATTAAAGTTACGGTCTCACCATAACTATGCATCTGTGCTGTCCATTTTCATTCTTCCTCAAAGTATGGGTACCAGATCCAACTTCGGATCCAACTGGGCCGCATGCACTAGACTTTGGATCCAACTCTTGAGCTCCTTCCTCTACCCATAATGTCCCAGTCATCTAGCACTACCTCAGAGTTTGCTGCCTTATAAACAGATCTGAAGACAGAGCATGAAGAAAGAAAGAACAGCAGGCTGGGGCTCTGGAACAAAACGGTTCCACGATATCCACCAGATCACTCCAGACATTGAAAGGACAGGGGAAGGGGGTGAGAGTTGAGGAAGAGTGAAAACTGACAACACAGATGCATAGCTATGGTGACTACATCATTTTAAAATCTGATGTTGTCCTTTTCATTCTTCCTCAATGATGGGACTAAGTCCCTGGCTATGTGAATCTTGGATGGCCCTCATGGAAGGATATCCCAGAAAACTGCCAAACCAAAAGCAGCTCTACTTCTAGAGGACAAATCTAGTTTGTAGTGATCAGTAAAGGTATATCCAATTAGCTGCTGCAAAAATATCATCAATGGAAGCTCTAGACAGAAAGCTGAAGCAGTTGCCATGGACCTAGTATGTTTTAGGAGGGTCTGATAGGGAGAGAACGTGCTGAGTATATACAAAACAAATATAATCAGTAACCAATTTGGCCAAGTAACTTTAGAAACTGGTGATCCCAGTCTGTTCAGTGTCAAAGAAAAAAAAACAGCAGTTCTGATTTCCTGAAATCTTTTGTCTCATGTAGATAAAAACATAGTTGTCTATGTACATTTAAAAAACGTAGAATGCACTCTCCTTTATTTGGAAAAATTTGGGAAGAGGACAGGCAAATGAATTGTTTGATTGATATTCATCATCTGGGAAGTTTTGAGAATGACTTCTTTAAAACAGTGCAAGTGGCCAAAACCCTGTAAGAAGTATCAACAGAGTCATGCACACACTGTAAACAATGAGTCGTGACCTGTGCAATAGAATACATTAAGTTATTTAAAGCAGAGTTTTCCACACAAGAAGGAACTGCAGATAAAAGTTTAATCATGCTTTCACAATTAGTCAGAACATACTTTAGCATATGAGCCTGGCAATTACAATTCTGAAAATCAAAGTTGCAGAAGTATACACTTTCCACCATATCAATCAATAATTTTCCTACCCTAATCAGAAAGAGTAGGACTGGAACTGACTAGGTGCTTGGCAGCAATGGAATCATCTAGAGTTATAGCTGATGGGTCAGGTTTGGGAATAGCAGTGGAAGAAGGCAAGAGAAAGGGGGAATAGTTGATCTTCCCAACAGAACAAGGAGGTTTAGGATTATCTGATTTGAAGAGATATTTTAGAGTTACACAGTTAAGGCACTACATAACAAAAAAAAAGAAAGTTACAATTCAAAGTGGAAGGGATGATGACGAAGTAGGGGTTAATTCAAGAAATAAGGAAAGAGTGGGATTTTGGACACAGATCCTTAAGGAGAATAACAACAGTCATGTAGAATAATATATTCATAAAGCTGCAGAAAGTACACTAGGAACTAAGCCAACACAGGACTGGAGAAAGGACAGTCTACCAACAGGGAGTACTGCAATTAGGGTGTACAGACAATAGACAAGAGGGGGCTGAAATTTACTGGTGGAAGATAGCAAAGGAACCAAGGTATTGGGGAAAATAATTAGAGAAGGAAAGGTAACAGAATGAGAAGAGGCCAAGAAGAAATTTGTATTGCAGGCTGGGGACTGCCTTCTCTAGCAAGGATTGATATCAGAGTATAAACAGAGAGAAATGGACAGTGGAATGCTAAATGAAATACCTGACTTGGTTGAGTTTTTAATTGAATCTAGAACAGAAGCTGCTGTTTAAAAAGGGATAATTTGTAGGGCATATAAAATATTTTCTGATAACTCTAGGAATCAATACAAAGGGGTCAGAAAAGACTGTGAAGAGAGATTAAATATGCAATTCACAAAGAAACAATAGGAGGACATACATATAGCTCCCAAATATGCAACATAATCTAGAAGGTTTAAGATTCTTGCCTGAAAGTGTTTGTATACTTTTATACTCCAAGCAGACTCCAAAAATTTTTCCTCAGGTAGATGGCAAATGTTGAAGGTATAATGGGGAAGAAAGAGATAACTGGAACATATATTTTGGGAGTGTAATGAGTTGACAGACTTTAAAAATGTCCTACAGAATGCACTGACAGAAATACAGGGTGAACAATTGAGTGCAACTAAGGAAATGACTCCTTTGAACTAGGATACAGGATCTGAATTGTCTAGACATAGTAAGGCCTTCTTAAGTTTAATTCTTGTGGTTGCCAAAAAAGCAATTACTAGAAAATGGAAATCAAAATCTAAACCAACTATACCTGAAATAGTGAATATTGTAACAGACATAAAAGAACAGGAAGTGGGATTTTTAGAAAATTGTAGGAGCAAATGGAGTCTGCATGTCCTCCCCGCGGTCGAGTGGCCTCCGTAAGACATGCGTGAATGGGAGTGCCTTTGCTAAAGGTTGGGCGTCGGGCTGGCAACTCGGCACCATAAAAATCTACTACTAATCATTAGAGGATCGGAGTTCCGCTGTGGCGACCCCTAAAGCCGAAAAGACAAACAGGTAGGAGCAAATTACTTAGGAAAAATAGAAATTGTGGAAAGAATACATGCATGTTTTGTAGGAGGAAAGAGGTTTAATGGATGGCAGGAATTAAACAGTTTATCTAATGTTGTTTGGATTATAAGATATATAACAATATATAAAGATAAAACTGAAAACTGAGCCAAGAGTGAAAATAAAAACTAGCAACAAAAATCACTCTCAAATTACACAAAGGAACTAAATACAAAGGAATTAGTGAAGTTTCTTTTAATATCCGCTTTTGTTACACTTTATTAGATGTGCCATTTGAGAGTGTTTTTTTGTTGCTATATAACAATATATGCAATGTATAATGTTTGTAAATGTGAACTTGTTAATATGACTTGATTACTTTTATATAAATGTAAGTCTGTCTATGTCAAAAGTGATAATTCAGTGAAAGTGTTTAAAAAAATTAAAAGACTAATGAACTTTATATATTCAATCAGCCTTTTTAGGGAGAGCTGGCTGACTATCAGAAAATATTGCAGGCAGTTATACATACATCCTCTAGAACCGATAGAACAGGAGAAATATGTGAAGGATCTGGAAAATCTTTCTGTAACAACTTTGTATTTTCTGAAGGACTGAGAAATCTCAGTGTTCTCCCACCAAAAATACTAGTACAATCTTGAAATAGTCTCAGAGAAAGAGAAACCCCACAGGAAGAAACAGAAATTGAGCTTTCCTCTGAGTATGAATCAGAAATCTGAGGAAAAGCCCTGTGTACATCCCTGCATCTTCCTGTTCAGATTCAGAAATGTGAATATCTTCAGGAAAAGCTATATCCTTTATTTTACAAGAAATTACTTTACAAGCTGGACCAATAGTCTGAATTAAACCCTGAGCCAGCTCCAGTAAACTACTCATATCCAAAGAAATTTGAGGAGGAGCAGATTCATGCTTGGTTTTCTATTTCTTTTTGACAGGAAAAAATGGGGTCCACCATTTTACTAACAGCAACAGCAGCTTCCCCAGGGATAGGTACATTATTCTGACACAACAGTAAAACCTTCCTGTTTACTGTCCGAGGACCAATATGAGTGTCTCTCCCTTGCCCACTGAGGGGATTCCAACAACAACCGAGGACGAGGTTAAGCTCTGGTCCATAGTGGTTGTAGGTGCTACACCAGAAGGATGCAGGGTAGAAGATGAGTGATCTGAGGTACAACAAATGACCACAGTATAGCCACTTACTTGTGGCTGAAACAAATTGATAACCTGCTGTGGTGGCAAAAACTGTTTTGTTTAATGGTTTTTTTTTTTTGTGACTGGAAGAAGAATCAACCATTGGATCGTCTGTTCCGTGGTCAAGGCAAAAATGGTGCTTCTTTCTCAGGGAAGACAAGCAGCAAATACCAGTAAACACTACCAGTCAAGAAATGTTCCTTTTTTGACAGAAAAACACAGTAAAAAACATTTTAAAACACTATGTCAGCAACACAAAAATAAAATAAACACAATTTCTCCATAGAAAAAAATGTTTTCAGTTACTTTACATCACATTTAAACTAACAGTGCTCCATTTAAAAGTATGCAACAGTCTCTTGACGGTCTGTTAAAATGCAACACTCCTAGACGTACAATAACTTTCCTAAAGAGGAAAATGATAAAACAGCAACACAAATAAGAAAATGAAAGGTTTTACCCCAAAGGGAACTTATCTGTCCAGCAAAGGAACAGCACAAGCTGACTGTTGATCTCCACAAGCCTCAGAAAAGCATACTCATCAGCAACAGTAAAGTTCTGAAGGGCTTTGCTCCCAAACCTGTTTTTTAGTCAGCTGAGCTTAAGCTGCCTGACAGGTTCAGTGCACAGAAGGTGCCCTAAAGTTTTGGAAGCTGTCTGACTGTTATAGCCTTGGCAGGGCATAATACATATAGCTAAGGCTACTGCAGCAGTAAACAATATGATGAACATCCAGATTTAAAACATTAAAAGCTTGACATAATATTTCAGCAATGCCCGATAAGTCTTCTGTGTCCACAGTGATTGAAACAGGAGAGAATTTAAGCTTAACTTTTTATTTTCTCTTCCTATGGGACCCCTGGAAAAAGACTGACTCATGGCAGGGGCACTTACCCTGGAATCCAGCAACTTAGCCAGGGTATGCAGTAACACTTTGCCCACTACCTCCTCCAACACCAAAAAGAGCAGTTCTCTCCTGCCATAGAGGACAGCCCAACAGCTGCAGAGGATGTGTCTTATTTCTTGTCCTTAGTAGCTTCCCAAGGATCTGGAGCAGTGAGACCAAGAGACAAGAATGACTGGTCCAAGGAACTAGGTCTGACCACAGCAGAGTCATTCATTGGCTGCTGAGGCAGGGAGGCAGCTGGCCTGACACCTGAAGACTCCCAAGAAATGTTTTTCTTCTTGAGGATGTAGAAAAGGAAGAACTGATGAGTCAGATAATTGCTCCATGAATAGATGGAAAAAGAGCCTGATATGTGGGTAGTGGAGGCCAAGTGAGCTGGTAAACCTCTTGTAAGAAAATTGAAAGATTTGAAGTAAAAAATTCACTGACAAACATCAAACCCACAATTTTGTAACCCTTCTAAACAGTTTTCTATAGCAAAAATTAAATTTAAAACACAAAAATTATTTCACAAATCTTTTTCACAATGCCATTTACAGAGGAAAAACCCTTTAAATCATGTAACAGTCCACAGGGGAAAAAAATTGCAAAAATGAAAAAGCCATGAAGAAAATTGACCAGTGGACATATCCTTGGCAGTATATAATCCATACAGCTTGAGCTACTATAACAGTGATCTAATGTTGAATATTACCAGTGTCTGATTACTAGCTTAAAGAAGTGAGGGTTGCTACAGAGGCTGAGGAGACTGAAATGCCCATTTAAAAGACTTAAGGAGACCCTAGATTAAAAACCTTAGTGTGCTTCTTAGGAACACTATGTAGGGATAATACTATTTCAGCTTTCAATGGGTAGTCTGTTGTCACTGTTGTTAGATAACTGAAATATTGTACACAGTGCATCTGCAATGGTCAAGCAATGACATTTGAAATCAGTCATTAAAATCTTGAGAATTTATCATGAAAGAAGCATCCAAAATACTCTAAACAACTAGCTACAGAACAGCAACATGTCAATCACAAGTGAACAAGTAAAAGTCTCCTGAAGCCACTCTCTGAGATGCATAATCCAATATTTACTCCATTTGCTACAGGCATTTGCCAGAGCTGTCAATGACCCAGGTTTGGCCAGCAGCTGGGGGAATGGAAGGCTAAGCAACTAAAGTCAAGTTTGTTGGGGGGGGGGGGGTGGATCAAATTAGATGTAGATTCCAGCAGAAGCTAGAGTCTAGTCATGGGCATCAGAATTCAAAGTAGTATAGTGTCAAATGATTTAAAAGCTGTGGAAACATAAGCATGGAAGTAAGCATATGAATACTCCTTCTGTTATGGAAGTCATCTCACCAGCATGGGAAATTCAGGATATAACAAAAATATGGGCATCCTGAAATATGATAGCTATTTACCCACTCTTGCTGCCATCTGTCTTCTAATATGAAGGCTGCAAGTTAATCTCGGTATGAAAGAAGAAACTTCTCCATGGGGTGCAAAGTCATTATAGGAAATTAATAGGTCAATAAGCAATCAGAATATCTGTTAGCAAGAGTTCAGCAGTGATCCAAGGTAAAAAAAAAATATTTCCACATAGAAAATAGCTTTATATACTGCATGCTGTTACTTCATCACTGCTTTGTGGTGCAGGATACCGGACAGAAAAAAAAAAGTTATGCACTCACCATAATGTTTCATCTGTGCTGTCCATTTTCATTCTTCCTTAACTGACAGGTCTTGGATCTGACTTGGATCTGACCCAGCGAGTTCTACCAGATCCTCATATCCAAACTCTTGAGCTCCTTCTTTTACCCACAATGCCCTGCCAGCCTAACATAACTCCGATCGTGTTTGCTGCCCTTGGAGATAAAAGGGCAATATCTTAAAGAAAATAATAAAAGACAGAATAAGAAAAAGAGCTGGAGCTCAAACAGGGAACAAAGGTTCCTAAAGAAAAAAAACTCTTAGGCCTTCCTAGAAGCAAAAGGAAAGGGGTAGGTGGGTGGGAAGTTAAGGAAGGATGTAAATTGGCAACACAGATGGAACATTATAATGAGTACATAACTTTTTATTTGATGTTGTCATTTTCATTTGTTTCTTAACTGATGGGACAGAGTCCCCAGCTAGTTAAAACTTGGATGGCCCTCATGGATGGCTATTCCAGAGTACTGTGCAGCCAAAGCAGCTCTGTTCCTAGAAACCAAATACAGTTTGTAATGAGCAATAAAAGTATAAGCATTAGACCAAGTTGCAGCTGCACAAATGTCATCTATGGAGGCCCCTGACCAAAAGGCTGAAGAAATTGCCACAGACCTCATGCAATGAACTCTAGGAGGCTTAGGTAAGGATAATCCTGTTTTATTATAGACAAAGGAGATACAATCAGTTAACCATTTGGCCAGTGTACCTTTGGAAACTGGCTTACTCAATTTATTAGGAGAGAGACAAACAACTGATCAGTCTCCCTAAATCCTTGGTTCTATGGAAATAAAGAGGAGCTGTCTATGTACATCTAAAAGATGGAGCATGTAATCTCCTGTACTTGAAAAGTTTGGAAAGAAGACTGGGAGGTTAATGACCTGGTTAATGTTGGACTCTGAAGCTACTTTAGGCAAAAAAGGGTGGGTTGGTTTACAAAGACACCCTGTCTTTCTGGAAAACCAGGTAAGGAGATTTGGAAGACAGAGCCTGGAGTTCAGATACTCATCTAGCTGATGTGATAGCAACTAGAAAAATGGTTTTCCAAGACAAAAATGTTAGATCTGACCTGGCTGAAGGTTTAAAGGGAGTTTAGGTCAGGGGCTGTAGCACAAGAGTTAAATTCCAAGCAAGGGTAGGATCCTTTAGTGGAGATCTAAGTAAAAATGCCCCTTTGAGAAAGGCTTTACATAATTTAGAAGAAGCTAAGGTAGCGTTATTTTCACCAGATAGAAATTTGAAATGACAGCCAACTGGACCTTAACTGTAAAAAAGCTAGCCCCTTCATTGAAAATTGAAGCTAAACAATGAAGTATAGCTGGTACAGAGACAGAAATGGGGTACAGATCTCTGTTAAGGGGCCAGAACACAAATCTCTTCCCTTTAGTTTTGAAAATTTTATTAGTAGAAGCTTTTTGAGATGATAACAAAATATAACAGACCAGGCAGGAGAGCCCAGGCTGTCTAGCAATCGGCGGAATCGGAGAAACCTTGAGGCCTGTTATGTCTGGATGGGTCAGCCTTGTCAGGTGAAACAGGAGGTCTGGAGTGAGACCCAGTATCCAGGGTGGAAGAAGAAGGAAATAAGGCCAGATGATGAGAAGCCAAACCTGATGAGGCCAAAAGGGTACAATGAAGATAACCATGCTGTTCAACCAGAATGCTTCCTGTAAAAGTTTGGGAATGAGAGGTATCAAAGGATAGGCATAAAGGAGATCAGAGGGCCAATCTTGGACTAGAGCATCTCTTAGCGACTCCCCCATTGGAAGGATCAGGACAAACAACCCACTGTCCTTGTTGTGGAGGAGAGAAGCGAATAAGTCGCAGCATGGTCAGCCCTATTTTTTTTTATTTTTAAACAAGAAACATCTTTATTAAATTATCAAGTATGACATAGGCCATGTTACATTTATATAAATGAAAATAAACCACAGCGACACCATCTCAGTTGCAAACATTATACATTCCAAACCCTGCTGACACAACTGTAGCTAATAACATTATACATCACTTTTAACATATTCCATGATTGTTAGTCAACCATTACATAGCTCATTCAAATCCTGCCTTATTTTAAACCTCATTCCTCCTCTGCCTGTACTAATCCCACATTTCCCATTTTTTCCTATGTTATTTGCTCCTACGCTTTTCTAAAAATCCCAGTTCAGTTTGTTTTATCTCTGTTACTGTCTTCACTACTTCTAGTAAAGTTGGTTTAGACTTTGATTTCCATTTTCTAGTAATTGTTTTTTTTTAGCAGCCATCATAATTAGACTCAGCAAAGCCTTACTATGTCTAGGCAATTCCAATTCTGTATCATAGCTCAAAAAAGTAATTTCCCCAGTTACTCTAATTTGCTCACCCAGCATATCTGATAGAGCAGTCTGTAGGGAATCTTTAAAGTCTCTCAACTCATTACACTCCCAGAAAATATGTTCCCAGTTATCTCTTTCATCCCCATCACACCTCCAACATTTGCTGTCTACCTGAGGAAAAATTCTTTGAAGTCTGCTTGGGGTATAAACATCCCTATGTAAACACTTCCAGGCAAAACTCCTAAATCTTCCAGATTTTGTTGCATATTTGAGAGACATACATATATCCCTTCATTGTTTCTCTGTGAATTACTTATCTAATCTTTCTTCACAATCCTTCCTAACCTCCTTTGATTGATTCCTATAGTTATCGTGCAATATTTTATATGCTGTACTAATTATTCCTTTCTTAATAGTAGCTTCTGTTTTAGATTCTACTAAAAACTCTGCCAGTGTTTGTCTTTCATTTAGGACCCCCCCCATTTCTTTCTCTTTGCCTTTACTCTGATATCAATCCTTGATATCGATGGCAATCTTTAGCCTGCAGTCCAAATAAGTTCTTGGTGTCTTCTTATTCTTTTACCTTTCCCTCTCTAGTTATTTGCTTCCAGTACCTTGGCTCCTTTGCCAGTTTTCTCTAATGTATTCCTGCCCCCTCTTGCCAATTGTCTGCATCCCTAATTGCAGTCTTCCCTATCAGCATTCCCATGTTGGCTTAGTTCTTAGAAGACTTTCTGCTACTTTATGAATATAATATTCTGTATGAGTATTGTTGTTCTTCTTAAAGGTCTGCATCCAAAATGCCACTCTCTCTCCGTTATTTGAATTTCCCTCTGTTTCATCATCATCTGCTTCCACTTTGAATTATAGTTTACTGCTTGTGCTGTGTATTGGAGTCTTAACTATGTTGTTCTGAAATACCCCTTCAACTCAGGTAATTCCAATCCGCCCTGTTCTATTGGAAGAATAAGCTTATCCCACTTGACTCTTGCTGTCTTCCCCTCCTAGATAAATTACTTCAGCTCTTTATTAATTGCTATCTACAACTTCTCTTCTGGTTGATAAAAATATGACTGACCAATGTATAAGACTGAAGGGACTAAAAACATTTTAACTGCTTGTATCTTACTATTGATATCTATATAACAGAGCTTCCATTTTCTCAGTTTTTGCATTACCTTTTGTTTAGTCTCTTCCCACATATCCTTAGCTGCCACACTAGTATCATATTAATCCATACTCCTAAATACTTCATTTTATCATGTCCCCATAAATATGGATAATTGCTGAACCAGCTCGTATGTGGGTACATAATTTACTTCTATTGCTTTTGTTTTATCTTCATTACTTTTGTGTCCCAAAAAGGTTTTAAACTGTTTCAATATGTCCCATAGCACTGTAATGTTCCTTTCTGGTTTGCCGGGTATAAAATAATGTCATCTGCAAATATAGCCAGCTTTTCTTGACTACCATAGCAATTATATTCTTGAATTTCTGAGTCTGAGTCCTTTATTTTCTTTGCCAATAGTTCTAAATATAATGCAAATAACAAAGGGGAGACAGGACACCCCTGCCTGGTTCCTCTGCTGAAGTAGAGATTATCAGAGAGGACCCCACCCACTTTAACTTTTGCCTCCAATCCTTCATATATCCTCCTAATTAACCTTATAATTTTATCAAAGAATGCAAATACTTCCATTGCTCTGCTCATAAAATCCCAGCTTACTCTGTTAAATGCTTTCTCTGCATCAAGACCATCAACAACAGTGGTATTTTTTTACATTCTGCTTCCCTCTGGATCATCATTTTTCTGTTTATGTTGTCAAATGTCTGCCTCCCCTCCACAAAACCACATAGATCTATATCTATCAATTTTGGCATCACTTTTGCCATTCTTTTAGCCATTATAGACATAATCACTTTGTAATCATGATTTAGTATTGTAATGGGCCTGTATAAAGTTAGATTGATGGATTTTTACCTTTTTCAGCTATTACAGCTACTACCGCTTTCTTCCAGAATGTTGGTACTTCTCCTCCTCTTAAAATATTGTTAAACAAAGCCTTCCAGATCTTTATCAGTTTTTCCAGCCTAGCTTCCAAACTTCCAAATGAATACCATCTATTCTTTGGGACTTTCCTGTAGATTGGTTATACATCACCACTTTTATCTTGTCTCCTCCTATCCTGCTATTAATTGAGCCTCCTCTCTCTCTCTCTCTAGCCTTGGCATATGTAATTCTCCCATAGTCATTTCAATTTGTACCTTTTCATAATTTCCATATTTCTCTGTTTTATACAGACTTTCATAGATCTTCTGAAATATTTCTAATACTTCTAGAGATTCCCTTATCTTCCTTGTTATAAGCTCTCTAAGCTTGGTAACAGCCCTTTCTACTTTCTGTTGCCTGAGTTGTTGTGCTAAACATTTTTGTGCTCTAGAGTTATCAAACAATAGTTGCTTAACAGCAATCTTTCTAAACTCATGCAGCTTATTGAGGTAATCCCTTATTTCTGGTTAGCATTCTGTAGTTGCTGCTTTTCTTGTTCTATGAGATTCCCCTAATTTGCAATACTTTAATATTTCTCAGTCCCTCTAAATAACTTCTTAACCATATCTCCCTTTCTTTTTCCACCCTATTTTTAACTACCACTTTAATTTTATCCCACTCCCTAGCTATATTTTCAGACGAAGTTTCTATCTTTTCTAATAGTTCCTGAGAATGTACCCATTCCTTAAATTCCTCTATTTTCAACAGATAGTCATGAAAACACCAGTATCTCATTTTTATTTCATTACCTTGTGTTTTTATTTTAGTTATTATTGGCACATCATCTGAAATAGTTATTGGGTGCATATCAAGACCTTCAATTAAATGCACATGCTCCTGTGAAATGTAAATTCTGCCTAGCCTACCCCAGTTTTTGTAACTTGGGGAATAATATGTGAATTCACTCTGAATTCCTAGTGCTGAATTCACATATTCCATGTCAAATATTTTCATAAATTTCTTTAAAAATCTACCCTCATTTGTTATATTTCCATTTCTGGGCTCCCAGACACATCTTCACTGTTGTAAATCAAATTCCAGTCCCCACTTATAAGTAATATTCCTTGCTTAAAGCTGATTATTTCTCCCAGAATTTTCTTTAGCACTCTGCATTTTTTAATGCATTTCACTACTCTTTCTTTTTTGCATTTATCTATGAGACCATTAATGTTTAAAGACATTATAGAAAGAATTATATTGTTGAGGGATTATTATTCCTACCTTTTATGTGTAACAGCTTTTTGGTTGAATGTCTAGTTCGAGCTGTTCTGTTACATGCATGCATTGTTTGGCAGGTTAATCTTTTATACAATTGTTTCTTGTCTTCTCCATTTCAGCCTATGTCACATCTTGCAGAATTTTTTGTTTTATTGAAAACTCTCAAATAAAAATACACCCACACTTCCAATACACCCTAAAACCAGCTAACTTAATAGTAACACACAACATTATGTACATCTTCAAGTAATGAAGTTTTACCTCATTAACAGGAACAAAAGTTCCACACTGAGAGACACACACACACACACACACACACACACACACACACACACACACACACACACACACTTGAACTAAACAGAAAAAAAGAGTATCCATGCTAAGATGCATGTTAGAGGCTGTGCCTATTAAGTGCTGTCTGGTTTTGCCTTATCTTTATAGCTCTCCCAACTGGAAAAATACTTGAATGCTTTCAGAAAACATTTTCTCCAAGCCATATCTCTTTATCAGATTGTCTGCTGGTGATGTAAGAATCAGATACATGACTATTTACTAGAAAAAAGTCCTTATAATATTCAATATTCTTTTCATATACTTGTTTTCTGTTAAAACATGTTACTATATTAAGCTAATGGCCTTAACGCATTCATCCTCTATGCAAATATGAGAAAAAGCACATTCATTTTTTTTGTCATGCTCTTTTAACCAGATCCTTTTCTTTACACTGCAGTGCCTACATTTCTTGAAAATAAACAAGGAGAAAGAGAAGAAGGGAGAAAGAAACAAAAATAATAAACACAACTCCTATTTACATTAGTATCCCCATTACACTTAAAAATAACTGAAAAAGACTTACTTTATAACATGCAGAGAAAATCATTCACCACTTAAGTAATACTGTTAAGAAAAAAAAATTGTTTTATTTACAGTTAACTCTCTCCCTCCTCTTCCCCCTCCTGATTATTTTTCCAAACATTAATACCATGAAATGGGGCATATGCTTTAGAGTCCCATACAAGTTTAACAACGTCCAAACAAATCCAATATTTCCAGATTTTCTTGTTTTGTCCTGCTTCGCAAATATAATTATTGCTTTGCAATCCCAAATTTGTGAATGTCCAAATTACTGATTTTAGTCACCAAACAATAGTGACACAAGGTAGGGCATATAATTTACAGTCCAAGTCCAAGAAAATCCAATATTTCCATATTTTCTTGCTCTATTCCTGTTCAACTCCATCTCCCAAACCCTGTCTCTTCTTCATCTCCAATGCACTTTCGATTCTTTTAGTCAAATCCTATGCTTTTTTCCCTCTCTCTCTAGCATTCTCCATTGAAACACTGGGAAAGGTTTCACTGGCACAGTCTCTCCGTGTTTTTTATTACCAGAAAAACAAGAAGCAGAATCTCCTTCTGTTTCATAGCTCACTTTTTGTTGGATAAACTTTTGTATTTCTTCCTTAGCATGTACTTCATCAAAAAATGTTTTTGTTCCACCAGGGAAAAACATTTTGAAGATAGTGGGTGCAGCAGTTTAAATCCCATTCCAGCTTCTCAATATTCTCTATATAATGAAATAAATGTATTCCTCTTCTGCCTGGTGTACAATGAGTAGTCATTCTCCACACTCTGCTGTCTCCCACTTTTAGTACTTTGTCCTTCTGCCACAGTTTTATCAGAATCAACTCCTTCTGCTGGTGATTGCATTTTTACTATTAAAGGGATAGGTTGTTTTCTTATATTCAGGTTTGGAGCATACACACTATGTGCCCTTTCAATTAACAATTCCTGTTGTGGAATACCAGTCCAGTTGTTTATTTGTGCTTCATGGAATCAGTACAGTCTGTTCCTTCCAGCTTCTCAGGTACAGCAGAAAATGTCAGGTTTCACTATGTGCTCTGTCTTGTAATTCTATTATTTTTTGAACCATCTCTTCTTGTGCAGTCTCACATTCAGCCAGCTTTTTCTTCTTTTCACCCTCTGAGTTTTGCATTTTTATCATCTCATCCAAGTATCTGTTTAAAACTTTTTTCCATTTTTCAGCCTTTTATTGTTTGAGTTGATATATTCCATCAGTCTTTTATTCAGATCTGTATGCAATTGCTTTATACTTTCCTCGTGGTTTCTGGAAGTCATGTCTGGGGCTTGCACTACTTTTTGCTGAACAGCTACAGTACTTTTCCAGGTCAGTGTTTTTTTATCATCTTTTATAGTTGATTT
The DNA here is from genome assembly GCF_019279795.1 of Protopterus annectens. Taxonomy (NCBI): domain Eukaryota; kingdom Metazoa; phylum Chordata; order Ceratodontiformes; family Protopteridae; genus Protopterus; species Protopterus annectens. The sequence goes on along the minus strand of NC_056732.1, from coordinate 382,358,803 downwards.
TCCTTCAGATCATCTGTATTTCATTTTTCCTGGCATCCAGGCAGTGCGCTTACTAGTTAGTTACTGAAATTAACTCAGAAATCCAAGTCCACTGGCATTCTCTGCTAAGTTTCTGTTTTCACACTGGGAGAGCTAGAATTAAGCTGTTACTCAATGTGCGGCCATCTTGGAAGTCCCAGCATGGTTGGCCCCACTGATGGAAAATCCTCTCCACTACTTTGGTATTGAAATACCACTCATGAGGCTTCATAATTGACCTGCTTATTTTGTCCACAATCATGTTGGCTTTCCCTAGAATGTGTGTTGCTATTAGAATGTGACCAGAAGAAATCATCCACTGCCACACTCTCACTGCTTCTCACCAAAGTGGGTAATACCAGACCACTGACATACTGCCCATATGAATAGCAATTGTCCTGGAGAGTAGAATGTCTTGAAAGGACTGCAATGCTAGGCAGAATTTTCTCATTTACAGAACATTGATATGATCTTTAGCCTCTTTGGGAGACCATGTACCTTGGACTGTTTTTCCCAAGTAGTACCCCCACCCCAATGGGGAGGCATCAGTGGTCACAGTAGCCTTGGGCAGGGGAAGAACAAATGGATGGTCTTTGGAGAATTCATTTAAAGAAATTCACTAAAGAAGATATCTCTTGCACACTTTTGTGATCTTGACTGGGGTGGTTAAAGAATAATGAAGAATGGACCACTAGACTGACAGAGTCCACTGAAGAATTCATAGCGAAAACTGGCTAGAAGGTGATAGGCTGCCATGGATTCCAAGGCTTATAAAATTAGTTGTGCTGGAAGAGAAGAATGTTGTATTACTTTCCTGACCTGGGATCTGACTGTCTGGATTTGAGTTGGAGAAAGAGAGACTTTGTGTAGGTGTTAGTTGCAATTTGTTGTAATTGACTATGATGCCTAGACAGAGGCACAACTGGAGCAAGTAGTCCCTTACTTGCAACAGCAGATACCTGGTTAGGACAGTTAGGCACTAGTCATCTAGGTATGGAAACACTGGGAATCCCAGCAGTCTGAAGTAAGCTGTTATCACCGGCATGCATTTAGTGTCCATCCTGGGGGGTATGGTGAGACCAACGGGAAGTGCTATGAACTGGTAATGACTGGCTCCCAGTTGGAAGCTCAGATATCTTCTGGAGTACATGTTCATTTTGATATGATAGTACTTGTCCTGAATATCTATTGAGTACATCCAATTGTCCTTTCACAGCACAGGCAGAATGAACTGAACCATGACCATCCAGAGCCTTGAACATTGCATGAACTGATTTATTTTGCTGAGATCTACTATGGGTCTCAAGTCCCCTGTCTTCTTTTGCACCAAGACGAATCTTGAATAGGTCCTAGATCCCCTCTTGTTTGGGAATACCTTCTGGATGACTCTTTTCTTCTAGCAACATTTTTATTTCTAATGCTGCTGCTTCCCTCTGACTAGGTGGAACATCAGGGATTCACTTCATTCCTGTAGGAGGAATCTGGGAAAATGGTATGATATAACCTCTGGATATAATCCTCTACAACCGGAAATCTTTTGTTATGGAAAGCCAGGTGTTTCATGCAGAGACAAACACCCCCTGACTGCCTGCAGAGGGTAACAGTTGGGCCCCCTTTCAGGACTGTTGGTAGAAGTTGTCCAAGATGGAGTCCCATAAGCCGTGGTTCTGTGGGCCACATCTGCTGCAGGGCAGTGTCTTCCATTTGAGATCCCCCCTCTGCCCCTGGGAGAACTACATCCTCATGAGTCTTGAAAAGGACCATGGGATTTATAGAACCAAATTTTTCTACCTCCCCATTGATTTCTAGAGAAGGGTCTTTGAGGGGGTAGAAAAACATATGCCTACGGCAGACGGGCTCTTTCCCTCTTGCTCACATCTGGAGAGCATGTCCTTAACACTGGGGACAAATAAGGAAGATCCATTAAAGGGAGCATTGATGAATGAAGACTTAAAGGGCTCTACAAGATCACATGCTCATATCCAGGCATGTCTCCTAATGGCTATGCCTGAACCTGCTGCCTGTATTGTACTTTCTGCTGCATGGATGCATTAGATATCAACTGAAGGGTGGCTAGTAGTGCAGACAATATTTTGGTTCTTGCAGACTTAGACCCAGAAAGAGATTTACAAAGTTCTTTAGTCAAATCTCTCTGTAATCTTGTAAAATGTACCAGGTAATTCAGAAACCACAGTTCAAAGGTCACCAAAGCATACATGTGCTTACTAAATCAGTCCAAGGCCCTGGACTCCATGTTAGGGAATGGACAGAAGAGTCTGCTCCACACACTTTTGTTTTTGGTGGCTGCCACCACAACATTGGCATCAACTGGGACCCTATAAAACAAAAAAAAATGAAGACAAGCAAGCAAGGTTCTGAAAAACTTTTTAATACAATAACAGATGAGCGCTTTTGTCCAACATAAAACAAATGAACTTCATCAGATAAAATCACACCAAAGGTACTTACTATAAAAAGGTTGTTCTTCCATCAATTAAACAATCAATTTCTCTCCAAAAACCGCAACAAGGAATTTGTTAAAAAGCTACCCACAATTTAGAATGATAAAACATTTGTCCCTTTCTCCTTTTGATTACTAAAAATGGAAAGTGGACTGAAAACAACAATACAACAATCATAACTTATTATCATCTATCATAAGATTATGAAATAACCTAAAAAATTACAATACACTAACAAATACTAAAAAATAATCTACTTCTTCTTCTTCTTCTTTCGGCTTTTTCCCGGTTAGGGGTCGCCACAGCGGATCACCTTGTCCGCACATTGATTGGCAGTGGAGTTTTACAGTGTCGAGTTGCCAGCCCGGCGCCTAACCTTCCACAGAAGGCACACTCACACGCACACCTAGGGCCAATTTAGAGTGTCCAATCCACCTGAAGCATGTCTTTGGGATGTGGGAGGAAACCGGAGCACCCGGAGGAAACCCACGCAACCACAGGGAGGACATGCAGACTCCGCACAGAAGGCACCCCAGCCGGGGATCGAACCGGAGAACCTCTTGCTGTGAGGTGGCAATGCTAACCACTGCACCACCGTGGCCGCCCTAAATACTAAAAAATAATAATATATACTTATATGCTATGTAATACGTTATTTTATATTACGTGCTTGCATCCAAAACCAGCGACGGTTATAAACTCGGATACTAAGCCATATCTCCAGTTACCTGAAATACATACTTAAATTAACCTTCTATAATCACTAAAAATGCTTTATGTATGGGTTGTATCAATAACCAACTTACTTACATCTTAAATGAAAATTGAGTGACAATTTTCAAAAAATAGTAGTGGTTAAAAGCTACACACGACTTACTTTATGAATTTTGAAGGCAGTGAAAAAAAAAAAATATATATATATATATATATATATATATATATATATATATATATATAAAGGTTCAAGTTATTATTTTATCACATTATTAACAAAAAAAAACACCAGTAAAAAAGAAATGCTTTTGTTCAGTGAGATTACTTATCTCTAAAGTGCCTTTAGCATGAGAAGACAATAAACAGAACTAGTGTCATTTAGCCCTGGCCATGTACATGCATTAGTTTTTAGCTGTCATATCAGCTCTTTCTTCTCTAAATGCAAGGCTGTTGGTCTCCCCTTGGATTGGTTCTAATCTCATCAATGGCCATACAGTTAAAAGTATGATCCGGATAATCCAAAATATATCTAGCTAATGCGTTAGTTTCCTAAACTTTCCTAATACTATATTCATGCTCATATATCCTATTGCAAAATCTGCGTTCAGTTTTCCCTACGTAGAAACCCAGGCAATTCATATAAGTTGCCAAATAAGCTATAGTCTTAGAATCACAATTATATTTATTGTTCTGATGGTATTTTACAACCCTGATCATAAAAGATTCACGTTTTAATTTTAACACAAATGGGACATCTTCTTCATTTTAGCATTGATTTAATAGTGTTGGATCCATAACCCCTATTCATTTGTTCAAAAATATTTTTAAAATTCAACCCTTTATGGAATACAATTTTTGGTGTTTCAGCCAAATTACTTCTAATATATTTTTCGATCAACAAGATGTCCCAGTTCTTATTTAACACCCATTTAATAAATGTATAATCACTAGTATATATTGTAATAAGAGCCAGTGTATAAGGAGTATTGGTTGTTGTTTCATTACTACCTTGTATATTTGTATCTTGCTGAAGAGTAGTGGTATGCTGTCGATTGATGCCCACTACAATATTATCTTTTGACAATATAGAACAGAAATAACCTTCCTTTCTTTTATTACTGACTTCCAACACTAATTCATGCAACAAACTAAGTGGGTAACCTCTTCTTGTGAACATAGTGCACAATAGTTCATATTCCTTTACGAAATCATCGTCCTTCGAGACAATTTTTGCTGCACTGACTAATTGTCCTTTTACTACGGATCTTTTCTGGTGGTAAGGATGCAAACTAGTATAGTGCAGGAAAGAGTTTGAATATATTGGTTTACGATAAATGGTGGAAACATATTCATTGCTAACAAAATCCTTCTTTAACCATACATTAAAATAGGTTAATTTTTCCTTACTAGAAGTAAAAGTGAATTTTAAAAATTGTGTCGTATTGTTAATATATTCAATACATTAAATTGCTGTAGTTTCTGCCCAGTACCATCCCAGGTTATACAAATATCATCTAGGTATCTTGCATATAACATTAAATTAGATCTATATTCACTTTTCAAAACGAAGGTTTGTTCCCACAGGGCCATAACCATGTCAGCAAAAATTGCTCCACATGACGAGCCCATTGCCACACCACTGGTTTGCAAAACATATTTGCCTTCAAAATAAATAAAATTATTACTGAGTACCAGTTCCAATAACACCTCATATAAATTAAGTTTTTCCTGAGTGAATCCCTTTCCATGCAAAAATTCTATTACCCACTGCATTCCCAAATCTTGTGGTATCACCGTGTATAAGTCCTTATGTATATGATGAACCAAAGATACTTGCTATAAATAGGTTGTTCTTCCATCAATTAAACAATCAAGCTCCCACCAAAAAATGCAACAAGGAATTTGTTAAAAAGCTACCCACAATTTAGAATAATAAAACATTTCTCTCTCTCTCTCCTTTTGATTACTAAAAAATGGAAAGTGGACTGAAGCATACATGTGCTTACTAAATCGATCCAAGGCCCTGGACTCCATGTTAGGGGATGGACAGAAGAGCTCTGCGACATACACGTTTGTTTTTATTTTATTATTATCTATCATAAGGTTATGAAATAACCTAAAACATTAAAATGTACTAACAAATACTAAAAAATAATCATATATACTTACATGCTATGTAATATGTTATGTTATATTACGTGCATGTATCCAAAACCAGCCAGAGTTATAAACTCGGATACTAAGCTATATATCCAGTTACCTTAAGTACATACTTAAATTAACCTTCTATAATCACCAAAAATTAACTAAAACTAACTTGACCAATGATGAAAAGGTTCTATTGGACTTCTTGAAAAGGCAGAAAATATGGATAATGAAACCCGACAAAGGGGGAGGTCTGATGATTTGGATATCTGTGATTACAACAATAAAATATTTGAGATTGTTAGTACAGAAGAATACAAAGAAGTTTCTTTAAATGAAATAAATGGGGCTAAGAACAGAATATATGGGTTTTTGAATGACCTTCTCATTAAAGGTGGTATAACTCTCTACCAGTATAATTAACTTAACATGTTGCCCCCTAAAGTTCCCACTATATTTGGAGTCCCAAAGCTACATAAGAGTGTAGAAAATCCCCCTATGCATCCAATTGTAGACGGAAGGAACTCTGTGACTCCAGGTTTTTTTTGACCTAGAGCTTAAGTGATTTCTAGCTGATGAAAAACAAATATGCAAGGATTCGTGGGAATTTTTGCGTACCATTAAAAATTTGGATTTTCATATAATGGACATAATGGTAGCTATTGATGTTAAGGACTTATACACATTGATACTACAAGATTTGGTAATACAGTGGGTAAAAGAATTTTTGCTTGGTAAGGGAGTCACTCAGTAAAAACTTAGCTTATATGAGGTGTTATTGGAATTGGTACTCAGTAATAATTTTATTTATTGCAAAGGCAAATATTTTTTGCAAACCAGTGGAGTGGCAATGGGCTTGCCATGTGGAGCAATTTTTGCTAACATGATTATGGCCCGGTGGGAACAAACCTTCGTTTTGAAAAGAGAATATTGATCTAATTTAAGGTTATATACAAGATATCTAGATGATATTTATATACTCTGGGATGGTACTAGACAGAAACTACAGCAATTTATTGAATATATTAACAATACAACGCAATTTTTAAAGTTCACTTTTACTTCTAGTAAGGAAGAATTAGTCTATTTCGATGTATCGTTAAAGGAGGATTTTATTAGCAGCGAATATGTTTCCACCATTTTTTGTAAACCAACATATTCAAACTCTTCCCTGCACTATACCAGTTTGCATCCTCACCATCAGAAAAGATCCGTAGTAAAAGGACAATTAGTCAGAGCAGCGAGAATGGTCTTGAAGGACGATGATTTCATACAGGAATGTGAACTATTGTGCAATATGTTCACAAGAAGAGGTTACCCACTTAGTTTGTTGCAAGAAGTAGTGTTGGAAGTCAGTAATAAAAGAAAGGAAGGTTATTTCTGTCCTATATTGCCAAAAGATAATACTGTAGTGGACATCAATCAACAGCATACCACTACTCTTTATCAAAATACAAATATACAAGGTAGTAATGAAACAACAACTAATACCCCTTATACACTGGCTCTTATTACAACATATGGTAGTGCTTATAAGTTCATTAAATGGGTGTTAAATAAGAACTAGGCATCTTGCTGAATAAAAAATATATTAGAAGTAATTTGGTTGAAACACCAAAAATTGTATTCCGTAAAGGGTTGAATTTTTAAAATACTTTTGAACAAATGAATAGGGGTTATGGACCCAACACTATTAAATCAATACTAAAATGTGGAAGATGTCTCTATTGTGTTAAAATTAAAATGGGTGAATATTTTATGGTCAGGGGTGTAAAATAGCATCTGAACAATAAACATAATTGTGAGTCTAAGAATATAGTATATTTGGCAACTTGTAAAAATTGCCCGGGTTTCTACGTAGGGAAAACTGAACGTAGATTTTGTGATAGGATATATGAGCATGAATATAGTATTAAGAAAGGTATGGAAACTAACACATTAGGTTGATATATTTTGGATTATCCGGATCATACTTTTAACAATATGGCCATTGATGAGATTAGAGCCAATCCAAGGGAAGGCTCACAGGCCTGTATTTAGAGAAGAAAGAGCTGATATGGCAACTAAAAACGAATGCATGTACATGGCCAGGGCTAAATGCTACTAGTTCTGTTTATTGCTTCTCAAGCTAAAGGCACTTGAGAGATAAGTAATCTCACTGAACAAAAGCATTTCTTTTTTACTGGTGTAGTTTTTGTTAATAACGTGATAGAATAATAACTTGAACCTTTTGAATATACATATATATATATGTATATATATATATATATATATATATATATATATATATATATATAAACATTTTTCCACTGCCTTCATAAAGTAAATCTTGTGTAACCTTTAACCATTACTATTTTTGAAAATTGTCATTCAATTTTCATTGAAGTGTAAGTAAGTTGGTTATTGATACAACCCATACATAAAGCATTTTTAGTGATTATAGAAGGTTAATTTAAGTATATATTTAAGGTAACTATATATATAGCTTAGTATCCAAGTTTATAGCTATGGCTGGTTTTGGATACATGCACGTAATACAACATAACATATTACATAGCATATATGTTATTATTTTTTAATATTTGTTAGTGTATTTTAATTTTTTTAGGTTATTTCATAAACTTATGATAGACAATAATAAGTTATGATTGTTGTAAAAAATAACTTTTTCCAGCACGAAGGAGAATATTACCAGCAATGTGCAGGAGTGGCAATGGGGGCCAGATGTGCCCCCATATACGCGAATTTGGTCTTAGCCATGTGGGAGAAGCAAAAAGTATTTGAAAGTATTTATTGGTCAAAAATAGATTTATACCTTAGGTTTCTGGATGATATACTGATATTTTGGAAGGGAAATAAAGAAGAACTGAACAATTTTATAGAATATTTAGAAGGTAGTACCACATTTTTAAAATTCACATATAATATGAAACATGAGAGTTGTGAATACCTGGATCTGAAAATTTACAAATTTGATGGAAAATTGAATTCTACAATACATCGTAAAAAAACTTTTTCAAACTCCTATTTGCATTTTGATAGCTGTCACCCCTATTTTCAGAAAAGAAATTTAATAAAAGGGCAAATGGTGAGGTTATCAAGAATAATAAGTGAAGATACAGAATTTTATAGAGAGCTAATAAACTTGGAAAATATGTTTTTAGAAAGAGGGTACCCAAGAAAATTAGTCGAGAGTATTAGGGGTGAAGTGAGTAATAAAAGGAAGGACACTTTCAAACCATTGTTGACATATGGTACCCTTAATAAAAATGAAAACAGAAATAACTATAACGGAAGGGTAGGAGCATTTATAGTCCCTTATAGTAACAATACAAATGATTTTACTAATACCATTAGGGAATGTTACGAAAAAGTTTTTGTTAATCAAACAGAAATTTTACAGTATATAGGGATTACACCTTCTATAGTTTTTAGTAGAGGAAGAAATTTGAAAAATTATTTTGAAAGTTACATTTTATTTAAAAGCTCAATAATGAGAAAGTGTGGTTTTTGTAAAAGTTGTCGATATATTAACGATGGGCCATATGTTACATTACATGGTTACAATAGGACACTTAGATGTCCAGGAAATGTAAATTGTAACACAAAACTAGTTGTATACTTAGCCACGTGCCTGTCGTGTTCTGCATTCTATATAGGGAAAACTAAAAGAAAGTTAAGAGAAAGAATAGTTGAGCACAATAGAGATATTAAAAATAAGAAGGCTACTAGTTCCCTATATATGCACAGTACAAAATGCAAAGATTTCAAGAGGTTTTTATTTTTTGTAATAGATAGGATACCAGACACGAATTGGAATAACGAAGGTGATTTGAATACACTGCTTGAGACCAAAGAATGTTTATGGCAGCTTAGGCTAAATGCTTGTAAACAGCCAGGATTAAATGAACATGTATCAATTTCAAGTTATTTAAAAATGAAATCCTACATTATATAGACACTTGTGTTTTGCCATCTATTGACATTGTACACATTTTCAAAAATTTTTCGAAAATTTTTAGATAGATTGTATTTTTATATGGATTTTGGTATCAATTCCACATGGTTTCACATAAGAAATGTTATTCTTAGGTGAATTTACATCTTATGCAAGTATATTTGATTTCACTATTTATTGAGATAGTAACAACACTTTTTATGTTATGACCAACTCCATATAAGTTACATGCTTTGCATATTACTTGTATATTATTGTTGATAAATTTAGACACACTTGCAATAGGTTATAGAAATATATATAGACATAATTTTTATATATTGTATTTATTTATTTATTTTTTTATTAATATATTTATATATTTATTAGAATTTTAATGGTTTTTATATGTGATTTTTACATTACCATATAATGGCTATCTGATTGAATTACTCATACTTATATATATTTTTAATTAATTAATTAGACAGACGAGTGTATTGGATAATGTCCTATAAGGTGATTGGTTTTCATTGTTCATCTGTTTAGTATAAATTAGTAACTGCTCCAGTATTTCATTAACTCTGAAGAAACCCACGGTGGAGGTGGGTGAAAGCGCTCAGTTCTTTGTGTTTAATAAAAGGTTTTTTGTCCGTGGATCCAAGAAGCGTTTTACTTTTATTTTTTACCAGTTTTGTTTTTGTTTTGTGTCGTATGATTGTTGTATTGTTGTTTTCAGTCCACTTTCCATTATTTAGTACTCAAAAGGAGAGAGGGAGAGACAAATGTTTTATCATTCTAAATTGTGGGTAGTTTTTTAACGAATTCCTTGTTGCATTTTTTGGAGGGAAATTTTTATTTGATGGAAGAACAACCTATTTATAGTAAGTACCTTTGGTGTGATATCTGATGAAGTTCATTTATTTTATGTTGACCGAAAGCGCCCTCTGTTATTGTATTAAAAAGTTTTTTCAGAACCTTGCTTGCTTCTCTTCGTTTTTTGTTTTATAGTTTTACAGTTTGTCGATCATTATTTTTGGTTTAAAAACTGGGACCCCCTTGCTCCAGTATGTCCTGTCCTTGGGAGTAGCTAAACTTTTGTCTGGACATTTAGGGATTGTTGGCTGCACAGTATCCGGTGCCTTCCGTGCCTGGCAAGAAACAGGATCTGTAAGTTTGTCAGCTGGGGGAATCACCCAAGATGTAGCTGGGCCAGACCTGAAAGCCTCCAGGAACACCAATTCATGCTGGAAAGGGGTATTGGAAGGCCAACTACCTTTCTGTTTTAAATTATCATACCCGTCCCCTTCACTTAAATCAGTGTCCTCCATGAGAGTTTGCTAAGGGGAATCAAGGTGTCTCCTTTTATGCATTCTCTTCTGAGGGAACTCCACAGTGGGATGGACTGGAGAAGTACCAGAAGAGATGAATATGTCCTGAGGGACTAGCTGGAGACTTGATCAGGCTGGCTGTCCCAGTGGAACGGAAGTATGAGGCTCAGAGCAAAGAACTGAAGGAGGTAAAGTCATCTGCTCTGAATGGGGCAGGAATTTCCTTTCTCTAGATAAAGAGAAGGACCTCTCTACAACCTTGAAGGCAGAGTACTTGGGGGAAACCAAGGTCAACAGCAAAGGAGCTGATATTTCCTGAACTATCTGCTCCTGCAATTTAACAAGCACTTCACCCGAGGATGGAGTCAGACCTGAGCTGTCCAGCGCAGAAGCCCTGAGGGGCAGAGATGGCTCTGATAGGTTCACAATTGACCCTAGCCCTCCAGATCTGTTCGAGAAGATTCAGGTCTGAAAATCCTCTGGCTCTGAAAGCTTGTAGACCCAGGGGAGTTATTGGAGTCAGAGAACATACTGTCTTCAGATTCAAAGAGGACACTGCCAAGGGTCTCAGATACAAGGGCTCCTAAACAGTGCAACAGATTGGAGAAAGAAAGACCAAGGGGAAAATAGCCAAGGGTTGGCTAATGGATCCAATGGGAGTTGGAAACAGAAGTACCCCAACTTGATCTGAGCTCTGAGGAATTTTCTCATCATCCTATCCACGTCAACCTCAGACAAACTCCTGGAAGACCTGATAGAAGAGGTGGAAGACAGAGGTCTTGAATGTCTATGGTGGGATCCCTTAAAAAAGTGTGAAGGGAGCCAAGAAGTGACCATATCCATTAGAGGATGAGGTGATTGTATCTGGGGTGATTTTGATTTTGAAGTAGTCAGCTCTAAGGTGGTTCGATATGAGTTTTTTTATATTTTAGCAGGAGGCTCCAAAGAAGGAGTCAAAAAACATGTGTGATCCAGTGGCCTCTTGCAGGACACTTTATCTGTATGAGCCAAGTCTGGCTTTCCCTTATTTGATTTCTTTGAGAGAGTTTGAGCCCCAGCTGTTGAAGCAGAAGAAGAAGAAGTATAAATGAGAAGGCCCTTCAGTACTAGTTTGTTCCGCCTGTCAGTGAGGGCCCTGGAATTGAACCTAGAGCAAATAGAACAATCCACATCCAAATGTGCGGCTGCTGAACAATCTATGCATTCCCTGTGGCATCTGAGGTTGGTATTTTATGCCCACAAATGATGCATTTTTTAAAGCCAGTAGGTTTGTCACCCATACTGGCCTATCTAAGCTAAGTCATGAAAAAAAATGCAAAAACTACTAATATAATTTTTTAATGAAAGAGAAGAAAAAAATTAGAAAAGATAACTACCAGCAATGGTAGTGCACAAATTACTCGAAAGAGTAGAGAAAAGACTTTTAAATAGTAATGTACCAACAATGGTACTACAGAGAAGTACCGAGAAATCAGTAACAGTCAAAGTAAAAACAAGGGAGGTAGGTGGGATAATGGAATTAAAGTAGATAGTAGAAAATTTAAGTTAAACTCACTATTACACTAGAAAAACACCCAAATACTCAAAAGAGAGAGAGAGAGAGGATTCCTCATCTGAAGCTGAATGGTGGCAACTGTGATCTGAGGTATGTTAGGTTGCTGGGGCATTATGGGTAAAGGGAGGAGCTTGAGAGTTTGTATAGTTTGTATCCGAAGATCAGACGGAAGCAGCAAAGTCAGATCTGAGTTGGATAAGTTGAGGAATGAATGAAAATTACAACATCAGATTGTGAGCTTTTGCAAAGCTTGGGCAAACCTCCAACTGTCCCAATGCATAAGGACTTCTGTACACATCACTAAGTTACCTTTCCTAAAACGTCACGTGCTTGAAACACAAGATGCCAAGGAACTGAGTATAGATTTCTGTTTGCCACAGGAAATCTTTGCAGGTGCAATTTGTAAGTGTGTGCTGGCAGTGATTCTTTGTTTTGGAAGATTTCTTCCATCTTGTGTTTGGGCAACTGTGGATTTGAAATATACATATATTTGTATATGTGTATATATGGGCACGTATCACTTCACCTAAAACTCATTTCACCTAAGCTCATTTCAATGACAAGTGGTACAATAAAGTAAGTCAAAGGTATATGTCCTTTTCCCCACTGTAGTGCAATGCTGGTGTTAGTATATATAGTTATGGGGATGTGGGGGGGGGCACAGCCTCCCACATTGGTGGTTTGGGGGGCGTAGCCCCCCCCCACTTATTTTGGTTTTATGTTGTCTGGTTTTGTTTTACATTATTTGGTAAAAGCCAACTAGGTGGATGGCAATGCCCCCCACACCCCCCCATTGTGGGGGGCTGTGCCCCCCCCTTAATATATATACTAACACCAGGATTGCACTACAGTAGGGAAAAAGATATATACCTTTTACTTACTTTATTGTACTACTTGTCAGTGAAATGAGTTTTAGCTGAAATGATAAGTACCCGTGTATATATATATATATATATATATATATATATATATATATACATATATATATATAAAGTTTGGCAGGTATGCCATGCCTCTCGGGGAAAAAAAATGCTTTTGGCATTCCGGATTCTGTAGTGGTATCAGCTATTGCACTGTTCCAATAATGTGGGAAGTGAAACAGTATATTGTGGGCATGCAGAACTAATGCATCAAGGAAGTAAAAATCTTTTTACTAGTCTGGCAGAGATTATAGGTTTCGTTCTGAAAATGTAATAGAAGACAGAGTTTTAGATGCTTGGCCTTCTACTGGACTGTTTCTCTGGCACATTTATCAGTTTTTGATTTTCTTCACAGTGATTTCTCAAAAATCAAGAAGAGCTTTGTGAAAGTGATGTCCTTTTAAAGGACTACTGTACATATGAATGCTAAATTTAGCCAACACTAGCTTTTGTTAATATTTGATTAGTTAACAAAATTTGGTCAATTAAGTTGAATGTTGACAGGTGTGCAAGACTGCACACTTCTTGGGGTTGGGGAATATGTCCTTTCCCTGACCTTGTGCAGTTTCAGAGTTAGTATATTTAATTAGCAGTGGGTGTGAGAGGTGCTGGGAGGCTTGCCCATCTTGCAAAAAATTATGATTTTATTTTATTTTCTTCAAGTGTTCATTTTGCATGTGTCGAGGCTATTTCTGGTTGACATTGTGAATATTGACATTTGGGTGTTTTGACTAAATTCAGTACACACACACATACACACATATATATATATATATATATATATATATATATATATATATAAATATATAAATGTATAGACAAAATCGCATCAATATGTCTACTGGCATCAGGTCATTTACAGTTAGAACAAAATAAGGATGAGTTAGAACTACTTGCTATACTACTTGGAGGTTTGTATTGTATAGAGCATCAACATGAAGTTGTAATTCTTTTTTTATGTCACTTCAGTTTCAGTTGCTCTCTCACTCATGACAACAAAGTTGGTTTGTCACCTCACAGTAAACCCACTTTTCCAGAGGCATAGTAGGTTTACAGGCCAAGTGGGAGAGAAAGCTGAAAAGCTTGCAAACAATGAAGATTTCTTTTCCTGGGCAGAAATATATTTGGGACAGGGGCCAACAACAGCATATATGACTGTACAGCACATTAGTCCGTGGTGTAGTAGAAAAGCAAATGACTGACTTTGCACCCATAAAGCCTGGCCTATAACTAATAAATGCTGGCTCAGCATACTGTGGCAGGCAGCATAGCTGATTTGCACAATGCTATGATGCACCTCTTGGTGGAAAAGGACAACTTTTGCCGTCCCTACTACGCTACACACAGGCCACTTGGCACATGGCTATAGCCTACCAGTGTCAAAAGAAGTTTCATGGAATAGCTGCAGTCAGTGGAAGTAGTATACGCACAGTAGATGGATATGAGGATAGAAGTAGGGTGTGCACAATGCAGTGGATGGAAGGGATAGAAGTAGGGTGTGCACAGTGAAGTGGATGGAAGAGATAGAAGTAGTGTGTGCACAGTTTACTGGATGTGAAGGATAGAAGTAGTGTGTGCACAATACAGTAGATGTGAGGGATAGAAGTAGCGTGAACAGTGCAGTGGATAAGAGGTATAGAAGTAGGGTGTGCACAGTGTAGTAGATGTGAGAGATAGAAATAGTGTGTGCACAGTGCAGTGGATAGGAGGGATAGAAGTAATATGTGCACAGTGCAGTGGCTAGGAGGGACAGAAGTTGTGTGTACATAGTGCAGTGGATGGGAGGGATAGTTGTAGTGTGTGCACAGTTCAGTGAGTGTGAGGAATAGAAGTAGTGTGTGCAAAATGCAGTGTATCTGAGGGACAGAAGTAGTGTGTGCTCAGTGCAGAGGATGTGAGGGATAGAAGTAGTGTGAGCACAATACAGTGGATGTGAGGGATAGAAGTAGTGTGTGTACAGTGTAGTGGATGAAAGGGATAGAAGCAATGTCTGCACAGTGCAGTGGATGTGAGGAATAGAAGTAGTGTGTGCACAGTGCAGTGGATGAAAGGGATAGAAGCAATGTCTGCACAGTGCAGTGGATGTGAGGAATAGAAGTAGTGTGTGCACAGTGCAGTGGATGTGATGGATAGAAGTAGTGTGTGCACAGCGCAGTGGATGGGAGGGATAGATGTAGTGTGTGCACAGTGCAGTAGAATTGAAGGTGGGAGGGATAGATGAAGTGTGTGCACAGTGCAGTAGAAGTGAAGGATAGAAGTAGTATGTGCACAGTGCTGCAGATGTGAGGGGTAGAAATACTGTGTACACAGTGCTATGGATGTGAGGGGTAGAAACAGTGTGTGCACAGTACAGTGGATGTGATGGATGGAAGTAGTGTGTGCACAGTACAGTGGATGGGAGTGATAGATGTAGTGTGTGCACAGTGCAGTAGATGTGAGGGACAGAAGCAGTGTGTGCACATTGCAGTGGATGTGAGGGATAGAAGTAGTGTGGGCACAGTGTAGTGAATGTGAGGGGTAGAAGTAGTGTGTGCACAGTGCAGTGGATGTGAGGGATAGAAGTAGTGTGTGCACAGTGCTGTGGATGTATGGGGTAGAAATAGTATGTGCATAGTGCAGTGGATCTGAGCAATAGAAGTAGTGTGTGGACAGTGCACTGGATTTGAGGGATAGAAGTAGTGTGTGCAAAATACAGTGGACGTGAGGGATAGAAGTAGTGTGTGTACAGTGCAGTGGATGAGAGGGATAGAAGCAATGTGTGTACAGCGCAGTGGATGTGAGGGATAGAAGTAGTGTGTGCACAGTGCAGTGGATGTGATGGATAGAAGTAGTGTGTGCACAGCACAGTGGATGTGAGGGATAGAAGTAGTGTGTGCATAGTGTACTAGATTTGAGGGATAGAAGTAGTGTGTGCACAGTGCTGTGGATGTGAGGGGTAGAAATACTGTGTGCACAGTGCTATGGATGTGAGGGGTAGAAATAGTGTGTGCACAGTACAGTGGATGTGGTGGATAGAAGTAGTGTGTGCACAGTGCAGTGGATGGGAGGGATAGATGTAGTGTACGCACAGTGCAGTAGATGTGAGGGATAAAAGCAGTGTGTGCACAGTGCAGTGGATGTGAGGGATAGAAGTAGTGTGTGCACAGTGCAGTGAAAGTGAGGGGTAGACGTAGTGTGTGCACAGTGCAGCGGATGTGAGGGATAGAAGTAGTGTGTGCACAGTGCTGTTGATTTAAGGAGTAGTAGTGTGTGCACAATGCAGTGGATGTGAGGGACAGAAGTAGTATGTGCACAGTGCAGTGGATGGAAGGGTTAGAAGTAGTGTGTGCTTAGTGCAGTGGATGGGAGGGATAGATGTAATGTGTGCACAGTGCTGTATGATGTAAAGAGTAGTAGTGTGTGCACAATGCAGTTGATGTGAGGGATAGAAGTAGTGTGTGCACAGTGCAGTGGATGGGAGGGTTAGAAGTAGTGTGAGCACAGTGCAGTGGATGGGAGGGATAGAAGTAGTGTGTGCACAGTGCAGTGGATGGGAAGGATAGATGTAGTGTGTGCACAGTGCAGTAGATGTGAGGGATAGAAGCAGTGTGTGCACAGTACAGTGAATATGAGGGATAGAACTAGTGTGTTCACAGTGCTGTGGATGTGAGGGGTAGAAGTAGTGTGTGCACAGTGCAGTGGATGGGAGGGATAGAAGTAGTGTGTGCTCAGTGCAGTGGATGGGAGGGATAGATGTAGTGTGTGCACAGTGCAGTGGATGGGAGGGTTAGAAGTAGTGTGTGCACAGTGCAGTGGATGGGAGGGGTAGAAGTAGTGTGTGCACAGTGCAGTGGATGGGAGGGATATATGTAGTGTGTGCACAGTGCAGTAGATGTGAGGGATAGAAGCAGTGTGTGCACAGTGCAGTGAATATGAGGGATAGAAATACTGTGTTCACAGTGCTGTGGATGTGAGGGGTAGAAGTAGTTTGTGCACAGTGCAGTGGATGTGAGGGATAGATGTAGTGTTTGCACAGTGTAGTGGATGTGAGGGATAGAAGTAGTGTGTGCAAAATGCATTGGATCTGAGGGACAGAAGTAGTGTGTGCACAGTGCAGAGGATGTGAGGGATAGAAGTAGTGTGTACAAAATGCAGTGTATGTAAGGGATAGCAGTAGTGTATGCACAGTGCAGTGGATGTGATGGATAGAAGTAGTGTGTGCACAGCACAGTGGATGTGAGGGATAGAAGTAGTGTGTGCAGAGTGTAGTAGATGTGAGGGATAGAAGTAGTGTGTAGACAGTGCTGTGGATGTAAGGGGTAGAAATACTATGTGCACAGTGCTATGGATATGAGGAGTAGAAATACTGTGTGCACAGTACAGTGGATGTGATGGATATAAGTAGTGTGTGCACAGTGTGTAGTGGATGTGAGGGATAGAAGTAGTATGTGCACAGCATAGTGGATGTGAGGGATAGAAGCAGTGTGTGGAAAATGCAGTCGATGTGAGGGATAGAAGTAGTGTGTGCACAGTGCAGTGGATGGGAGGGATAGAAGTAGTGTGTGCACAGTGCAGTGGATGGGAGGGATAGAAGTAGTGTGTGCACAGTGCAGTGGATGTGAGGGATAAAAGTAATGTGTGCACAGTGCTGTGGATGTGAGGGATAGAAGTAGTATGTGCGCAGTGCTGTGGATGTGAGGGGTAGAAGTAGTATGTGCACAGACCAGTAGATGTCAGGGATAGAAGTTTTGTATGCATAGTGCTGTGGATGTTAGGGGTAGAAGTAGTATGTGCACAGTGCAGTGGATGTCAGGGATGCAATCACAATATGCAGACACAAGACATTGCCAATGGTGCTCCCAGTAAATGGTATACTAATGCAGGCTGGTATATGTTTAGAGGGGATGAGGTAGTGACACCTATTTTATATATATATATATATATATATATATATATATATATATATATATATATACATATATATATATATATATATATATATATATATGGATTGTGTTCCTCAAACAAGTATACTAGCTATACTAGCTAACCACTGGCACTAGTTGTGCACATCTGTGTTAGAGAACTTCACACTGCACATTGACACACAAAGCCATGCCTACACATTATGTGTTGTGAGCTTGATGCTCAGCAAAATATGTTGTGGCAGTTGGTGTTAATGTATTTGACTGTTTGTAGTATGGGTGATTGAGTGGAGGAGTGCAAAAAAAAACTGTGGCCACATTCCCTGCTGTAATTGACAGTGCTGAAATACCCCTCACCACATTTTTCTTTTGCCTTGCATTTGGGGCTGTGTTCTTGTGCCAACCCATCATATGAGCACTGCATCTCTTCTACTGAGCTATGGTCAGCAACTTTCACCTGGAACAACATCACACCTACAGGCACATAAATATATCTACATTTGTGGCAGTTCATTGGCTAATGTGCATCTCCTTTGTGACTGACATTTTTAAGTGCATTCACAAAAGATTCCAATCACCCAACATAATCAAGTTTCAGATGTACAAAAATCACAATTAAAAGCATTTGTGGATTCACTCCTCTGCATCCACAATGCAAGATGTTGCACACCCATACCCCTGCTGTTTACATCACTAAGAGTGCTTTATCTCAGGGCAAAAAAAAATAATCCCTGAGATAAAACACTCTCAAGCCTGTAAGACCAATCACCATAACTGCACATTAGTGATTACCCATGAGAGTGTTGACATCTCGTTGTCACAGTTAAGTCTGTCACCCATGTGTGGCAAGTCTAAAGGCACCGACAGCACTTGCTTCTGATCCCTACTTGATGGTATGTCTGAACACCATAAGTCACAGGGAGATAATAGAGCTACAAGGTGTACAGTGTTCTATCCTGTGTACTTCTGCCACACCTTGTACAACTCCTCTATTGTTACATGTGTCAATGAAGTCCAGGATGTAAAGAGAGCAATCTTCAGGGCCAGCCTTACACATAGGTGAACTAGGTGATCACCTAGGGCTTCATGTTTGCCATTTATGTAGGGGCGCTCTTTCCGTGTTCATTTATTTATTTTTTAGAGCACATGTTTCTTTGCTCTAAAAAATAAATAAATTGATCACCTAAAAAATACATGCATAATAAAAAGAAACATGTTTGTGGAACACTGGATGATCCAGGGGGTGGTGCTACACTTCAAGTAACTCAGTCTACATTGCAAAATCATGGGAGTTAAGACTTCTTTGTGTTCAAATGTCGGTGTGAAGGTGCCACTAAAGGAAGGTTTTTATATGTCAAATAAAATCAAGGACAGTCTCCAGAGACAGTTTGAGAAATGGCAGGTGAGTTAGTGTTATTGTAAATAACATTGGCAGCGATCAACCAAATACATTCTTGACAAAATGTCTGGCTTTGTGGACAGCTAAAATGAAAGGAGTTGTATGGTGATGTTATTATTATTTTTGCTTTATTGCTGGCTGTTCATCTTTAACCAGATATTTTTGGTTACATTTCCAGATTTGTGATTTGTTTGGACAGTTGAGGTGAGACAACCATTATTTTTTTCAGGGATGCTGGCAGTGATCAACCAGTTATTTTGGTAATATTTCTCTGGCATTGTGATCTATGAGGAGCAACTTGGATTGTTATACTTTAATGTGTGGTAACTTGTTTGTGTTGACTGTGGAGGTGAAATAACATTACATAATCTCTATCTTCTGGGTGGGGTTGGTTGAATGAAACTAACATTATCCACTTGTCATTTGCTCATTTTAAAACAGTCACTGTCTAGCATTGTAGGACTAGTGAGCATTTGTGAGAAGTAAGATGAACTATTTAATTGACCCTTCATATGCAATTACAGACTAGGAGGGATATGACTAGCTGCCTGTTGCTATATATTATTTTGGCTTTGCAGGACTAAGATAATTATGTGAAGTAATGTGCAATATTTTAATTCGTGACAACTGTTTGGAACAAAGATGAAATACATTACTCTGTCATCCTCTTTTCTCACAATCAGGCATGTGCATTGTACATAAAAGTGGATATAACTGCTTGGTGGGGGTTGCCTGGTTGAAAATAACAGACCCAGTTGTCATCTGCTCACTTTAACAGTCATTTCTTAAAATAAATAAATAAATGCATCACAGGATACCCAGGTCTTCAAAATGGCTGGGTGCTGGTAGACCCCCCCCCTCCCCACTGCTATATAAGTGCATTTTGACATGGGCTTAGTTATCACCTCGGCTGTGAACCCCACATAGTCTCGAATCAGCCCTGCTCATAGATGTATACAGAAAGTCTCTGTACTTGTGGGGGTGGGGGACAATGTCAATAGTTCTTTAATATTCTTCCCAAACCTCCGTGGTCACTATATCATGTGTCGGGCTGAAGATTAACGTTGCACACAAACTTCGGAGAGGTGCATGGGGGGCACTATAGCTTGTATAGGAGCACTGCAATGTCTCTACAAGTAACAAGCTGGAAATATTATTGTAACCATTTTCCCATTTTCCTCACAATCAAACATCTATATACAGGTGGCTGTCTTTTGGGGGAGAGTAAATATGCATGCTCTTTATACATGTCTGGCAGCAAATACATTATGTTCTATTTGTTTTATTTTTTAATATGACAGCAGTAGTTTCAAGGACTGTGGGAATTTATTTCTTAATTTACCCAATTTAACACCATAGGGGCATACACAGAAAGGGACTACCTATTTTGAGATGGGTTGTAGGGGGGCTGGCACTATTCCCAGTTACGATGTACGTATCTTCAAAGCATTTGCTTTCAGTTTATTATGAAGTAGTGTTTGATCAGCTTTCAGCATTAAAACATGGATAAAGTCTATTTCTTCCATGAAATAAAAAGTAGGACTACATTTCTTTTCCATACACATGTTTTTTGTTCAGGTCATCATTGTATCAAAAAGTTGGAAAAATGCTCTAAAATGCACCTCAGAGCATCTATAACTCCATGGCTTCTGGGTGCTTAGCAAACCCAGTTTAATTTAGTTATTAATGGGTAGTCCTGGTCAGTTAGTATGTATTGAAAGGATGCAGGAAAAATCAAAGCTGAAAAATAAGACTAAATTTCTTTCCGTAATTATGTTTTTTGTTCAAGCAATCATTTGACGAAAACGTTTGCTGTTTCCATTTACAGGCTTCTTTAGCATTTATTTTATTTTATTTATTTATTTAATTTGTTTTTTAAATTTACTAACAGTTGGTACAGAGGGCTAGAGCTCTGAGCTACAGTTCCTCTAGTACTGGCTGTGATTCCCTCAGCCCCCCCCTTTTCATTGTGTGACCTTGAGCAAGTCATTTAACTAGACATTGCCTTGGGTTACCTCTAAAAAGGAACTGTGTGTCCAGTGGGCTTACCTGGTTAACAAATGAGTATTATTATTATTAATTTGCCTTCTTCAGTTCTTTTGCAGTTTTGTGGTATGCATATTTATTTATTTATTTTTTATATATTTTGTCATATGCTGTAAAGGTTTTATTATATATAATTGCAGAATTTGCTTAATAGTCATTCTTGTGAGTTGTGTATTTATTTATTTTTTTGGTCGAGTTTTGCATAAGGTTGTTGTATTGCTGTATAGGTTTTGCTGTTGGTTGCTGTAGTCTTGATTGTTGTTTATTGTAGCTACATGTTCACATTTTTTTGTGTTGAAGTGTCTCACTTTTATTGGTGTATTGGTGTCAGCTCTGTGGATTTTATATTTTGCTTAGGTGGATGATTTTTTTTTATTGATCATTTTTTTATATGTTAGTTGTCCATCCCTGAGGAGGGAACTGTTTTGTGTCAACACAAGTGATACCCTTTAAAAAAAAAAACGGAGGCATCCAGCTACTGATATACTACAGTGTGTGTGTGTGTGTGTGTGTGTGTGTGTGTGTGTGTGTGTGTGTGTGTGTGTGTGTGTGTGTGTGTGACTGTCCATGTACATGCATACTGACACATTAGCACGGTGCTGTTTTTAATTTACTGCATTTCTCCTACCTCATCCCTTTTCCACACCATAGTGTTTAGCAGGATTCCACAAAATCACTAGGTTATATGTAAAGGGCTAACACAAGGCACTGGGTACCTGGGACATGGGAGAAAATGTTTATAGGTGAATATAAGATTAACTGTCCTGAAGAGCCATTTAAAGGCTAACCAAAAAGTGGAGGTCAGAATCAAACCCTACACCTTATGTTTATGAGCTAATTCAGATCAAGGACTCTAAAAGAATGGGGAACATAAGTAAATAAACCAACTAAAGTTGTAAATTTGTTTTATTTGTGAATAACTATCATTTAACTTCAGCAAGGTTTATCATTTTAACCCAAGTGTTATAGTTCAATAATTTCTTCAAAGAATCTCATCTGTGTGACTGTTGTAATTTTTTTACCCATGGCTTGCACTATACAAAATAGAAGTCATTTTAATAAATTTGACAACTGCCAGCTGTGAGCTTAGATACTTGCAAATGCTAAGATGTAACAATCTAACAGGTAAAGTGACACAACATTTAATACATTGCTGTGGTCTACCCAGATTGTAGCAGAAGTGCATAAGTAGAAATTCTATGTAAATTACAGATGAAAACTGTCCAGGTTTAATTGAAATAAAAAATCATATGCACTTACTTCATCGAGGTATCAGGAGGGTTGGGGAGCCTGAAAAAGAGTTGAGAAGCAACAATCAAGTTAATAAATATGTTTTTTAGCATTTTGGCAATAAACATTTCCCATGTCTAAAGAATTTTAGAGATTGGTTAATACAGTTCAATAAACTCTGTCAAAAGTTATAAAAACACAAAACATATTGTTTTGCCAGCTGAAAACAATTATCAATCCCATGAAACTGAATTCTTGATAATCCTTCCACCCATACCTCTCAACCTGGAAACATCAAAAATGTGGACAAGGCCCATGAAAAATAGGTACAAATCTGTACACTGATTAACATATAATTTGCATACATAATTATGTAACCACACCCACTCCAATGGAATTGTGGGATAAACAAACGCAAACTGAACAGAACTAAAATATGGCATCAGAGCCCCCTGCAGCCATTCCAATGTCCCATTACCTGGTTATTTTGCCCTATTTACCATAAACACTATAATGTGCATACTGCTTTACTTCTACAATGTTTATTTGGATTCATTTAAAAATTTTATTTTACATTTTATAGCATAAACACTATTAGACCTGTGCTAAACAAAGCAATACAGTCTCACAATGAAAATAGACTTAGCATTATAACTTCTCTGCCCTTGAAACTCACATTCATTGAAACAGCATTGATACCCACATTCAAAGAAAATGCATCTGGCCAGTGGTGGATAAAGACTAGCTTTGGGCTGTTTTCAAATCACAGGCCCCCTTGCACACAAAACATACATGTGTTCTTTGATACACCTTCCTGACAGTATTAAGTTATATTCCTCGTATAATACAGCACACTTGTTACAGCGCATTTTAGAAGTAAAAGTCACATAATTCCACATTAAGGAGATATATAATTAACTAATGAAGAGGTTGCTGCAAGCAAACAACTTAATTCTTCATTGTTTCATCTACAAATAAAGTGCCTGTTGCCCTTGAGATATAAATTGCCTATGTTGCATAAAAAAATGATAAGCTAGTAATATTACAACAGGGAATGGATGGCAAACTGATAACAGGTTAATAATTACTAGGTATCTCTGCCAAAGAGGACATTTTCAAGACTGCAAAGTACAACAGAATAGTGTCAGCAATCTATCTACATACTGTGGGAGTAGAACCCACAGCCTTCTATATCAAAAGCAAGTATTCTACCTGTTATACTACTGACAACACAAACACACTTACCATAAGCAGCATTACACTTCTCTCCCCCTGAAGACCTATGCAGCATAAGAAATCTGTAAATAGCCAAAATTTATTGGGAAGGGGACAAAAGCCCAAAACCAGGGAAACATTTTAAACATTGCTTGTTTGATCTTAGAAAAGTTGCTAGTATAAAATGTTTTGTGTTACCAACCATGCATTTCCTGAAAGACAGAAAGACAAATTTAAATGGCTATGATTATTTAGTGAATTCAGCTCTCACTGGATTTGCCAGAAAACAATAATTTTAAGAGGAACAGACCAAAAGTATGTATAAGCCAAACATTCCAGAGAGAGAGAGAGAGAGACACACAGACACACACACACCTTGAACAGACCTTATAAAATGCAGATAACACAGCTTGAACAGACCTTGCAGACTGCTTAATTGCAATTGGCTAATGGCTTGAACGGAGCGGACCTTAATAAGAATTGGCTAATGGCTTGAACAGACTGATCTTGCTCAAAATGTAAGGTAAAGTACACAACACTTTGGCCCAGCAGCAGATAACAGTTCTTTCATGTTTAAAATAAATGCAGATAAAATCGGGCAATACACACAGCTCTTTCCTGTGTAAAACAAATACAGATAAAATTGACTAATTGCTTGAACCATTGAATGCACTTTCATAAATACAGTTCTTGGACATTAAGCACAGCAGATAAAAAAATACACACATTGGCCCAGCCCCCAGAAGCTTGCTTAAATTGCAAATAAAATACACAGTTCTTTCGGCCCCGGCCTTAATTTCACAGCAAAAATATTCTTGGTCTAGCAGCACAACTGACTTGAACAGCAGCAGATAATATACTTAAATTGTAAAATAAAATGCTTGTTTGAACAGACAGCAACAGATTAAGCAAGCTGTGTGTATTAATTGTAAATTAAAATGCACACAGTTCTTTCAGCCCCGGACTTACTTTCTCAGCAAAAATAAGTTCTCTCAGACAGCAACAGCAGATAAGATACACTGGCACAGCAGATAAAATAAAATCAGGCTTTCATACACACAGTTCCCGCCCAGAACTGTGTGCATGAAAGTCCGATTTTATTTTATCTGCTGTGCTGGTTCTCAGACTTGCAGCACAGGCTAGCAGATAAAAAACACACACATTGGCCCAGCCCCAGCAGCTTAATTAAATTACAAATAAAATACAAAATTACACAGTTCTTTTGGCCTCGGGCTTAAATTCATAGCAAAAATATTCCTGGACTAGTAGCACAGCTGACTTAAACAGACACACACACACACACACACACACACACACACACACACACACACACACACACACACACACACACACACTGACACACACCACTTACCTGTAAATAAAAGGCGAGCGAGCTTCTTCATTAATAAACTCCCCACATTCCTCGTAACTCAAATCTCCAAGCTTCTTCATTAAACCACACACAACAAGCTTCTTGTAAATAAAATCCCCCTTCTTCATTACATCTTCACACAGCGGGCTTCTTGCAAATAAAATCCCTACACTCATCGCGTAACACCTTTCCAGCTCTGGTAACTCCCGCTCGCAAAAGCATTTGAACCAGAACCAGAAATATGTGCTACGTATGTGCACGAAGCATTCCGACAGGCTGGTGGTGCTGACGTCATTGCGCATATGATGATGTCAGCACATGAAGTGGTAAAATTAAAAAAATGAAAATAAAATTGTGACTAAATCGGAAATGAAGGGGTGCCACACAGGAATCGTGGCACCCCATTATTTGGCCCCAAAACTCGGTAAAAACTGAGGAATTCGGGACAGTTGAGAGGTATGCTTCTGCCTGTGAGTTGAAGGCTTGAACAACGACAATGTCACGTAGCAGAGAAGGGAATCACCTTGTGTCTCATACAAACATTTCAGAGGGTACCTTCTTCAGGCATATAGGACATTTAGAGACAACTGCCTGGGAATGTGTGGGATTATGAAAGAGTAATAGAGAAGCATCAGACAAATGGTGAAGGAGATTATATAGGAATGAGAGATGTACTAAATAGTTATCTGAGACACTAGCTATCATCCGTAACAGACTGCCAAATTGCATTAAAGCAAGCACTAATTTAGATATTTTTAGAACAGCTTGGACACATTATGGGAGATGACTGTTTTGGTATATTGGCAAGATACAAAGCAATACTGCCTGTGCCTGAAATATTTGCATATATAAATGTAAATAAATATTGCAAATGCAAAGACAATATCAAAGACCCATTGTTGTCCTCTAGTTAACTAAAACTAGCTTCAAAACATACAAATCTTATTGATTCCTAACCGGTTGTGTGGTGCTGAGAATTAGAAAATATATTTAATACTCAGTGATCGAAAGCCAGATATATATATATATATATATATATATATATATATATATATATATATATATATATATATATATATATAGATAGATATATAGATATATAGATATATAGATATATATATATATATATATATATATATATATATATATATATATATATATAAATGAAGCTATGCACCCACATACACTTGTATATACACACACACACACACACACACACACACACACACACACACACACACACACACACACACACACACAGACACATACACGTCAAGAGGTCAGTGACATATAGCTTAATGAAGATGCTATGCAATGTCTGCTGTTTATCCTGAGAGTATTGTGGGTACATAAATATGTGCTGAGGACTAAGGAAGGAACAGAAAAATCATAGAAGACATTCTATTCAGTGTATAAATGCATTTCACTTTGTGACAACTATGGCCACTGAACAAGCTGTAAAAGACAGTACGGAACCTAATTCACATTCACTTTAAAAAAGTACCACTGGCAATAAGGACTGTTCCTACAGTGCAGTATAAGGCAAGAATCGGAGACAGTGGAAGTCTGTGCTGAGAAAACATAGAGGAAGATAGTCTACAGTATAACTAAGAACAGTATGAGTTATAAATAAGAAATAACAGGTTCTCAGCAATTGAAAAGACCACTGGAACCAATAGCAATCTGCAGAGACTTTATTTCAACAACACAAGTAAAAACTTTATCCTTCCAGCTTCATCAGGCATATATCAAATCATAAAACCACACTTTAAATAATAAAATCAAAGCCACATGCTATCACAATTAAAACAGAATGAATTAAACTTTCTGATGCTTAACTTTAAATAGGGGTTTTAAGGTGACAGTACCATTTAAGCATGGTGGTACATGGTCTCTCAGTCTATGAATCCATCTTAGCTCCTTACTTTCTGTAAGCAATTTGATATCACTCCCCCTTGCAATGGCTGTTGTACAACTTTTAAAATCATAAATTTAAAACAATGTTGTTCACCTTTCTCAAAAACTTGCCTCTATAAAGCATTATTTAAAACCTTCCTATTAATATTATTAAAACAATCCTTTAACTTCCAATTAGTCACACCTACATGGTATGCCTCACATAGGGTACATTTTGTCATGTAAACAATATTTTGCATATTACAATTACCGTTAGTTTGACGTACAAAGTCTGTAATGTATACAGGATGCTTAAATGTTTTACTAGTAAAAATATATGCATGTTGTGCACAATTATTACATTTAAAAGTATCCTTCCTTTCCTAGTGAAATATAACTTACTCTTTGGTTGTACTTTATAAAACAATTTATATTTCAAATTAGTACCGTTTTTATATCTAAATCTGGGTTGCTCTGATATAACACCTACCAGCTCTGGTATGTCAGTCAGCATCGGCCAATATTGAGTAATAATATGCTGTATATCTCGAATATTATTATTGTAAATTAACATACATCTGTGAGCTGATGCACATTCCTTACAAATGTTCATTCATGTTTCACTTGATGAAAGTATTGATTTTACCAGAGTGCCTTGTGATTCAAGCACCTCTCCTTTAATTGTATATGTTATATTGGCTTTGTAGCCCCTATCCTTAAATTCTTGACCTACATTCTCAAGTTGTATCTTCATATTTTCATCTGATGTATTTAACCTAGCTATATGAAACATCTCGTTCTTAACTATATTTTTATACATAAATGGAAGCTGCATATCATCCTATACAGGTATGAGTTACTTGTATCTGGCTTATTATAGAGTGTTCTTCCAATTAAACCTTGTTAACTCTTTTGAATTCTAATATCAAGAAAATCAATTTGTGTTGCAGATATTTCCTGCTTAAACTTTGAAAAGTGTATTGTATTCGAAATATTATCCACAAAACATTCAGATAGCCGCTCATCACCTTTCCATATAAGAAACAAATCATCAATGAACTGTTTGTAAAAAGTAACATTTTCCTTAAATGAATTTGCATCACACTCAATACATTCGCTTTCCCAAATGTACATTACAATATTTGCTTAGGTGTTTGTGACTAGACTACCCATCGCTACACCTCTTGCCTGCCAATATAACTGTGTTTGAAACAAAAAAAGTTATTAGTAAGAACTATCAAAAGTAATTCACACAGCAGCTCTATGTGTTCCAAGGTATATTTACAAAAATCAGTTAAACATTCTTTCACAGCCTTAATTCCTATTGGATCAGGTATCACAGTAAATAATGAATCAATGTCAGGGGTGACAAACCTATCATCACTTGATATTTCTCCTCCTGACCGATCAGAAAATTGACATAAAACCTCATCAGTGTCCTTAATAATTGTTTCAGTTCATTCAAATCCTATTCATAGTTGTGCCTCAAGGTACATGGAGATTGGTTCTGTTATCCAGCCCCTCACTGAAATGATAGGTCTCATTGGTGGGGCGGATAAAGACTTATGCAACTTGGATATGCCATAAATAAATGGTATTTTAGGAGATGAGGTTATCAAATATTTAAGTAAATCTGCATCAGTCTTATTTGCTGAATACATATCATATAGTGTTTGCATAACTTTATGAATGATTCTTAAACTATCAGACCATGTGATTGCAGCACAACCTTCACTGCTTAACAGTTATATTAAAACAATGTTGGAAGTGTTAAATAGTAAAGAATATACTCCAATCATGTGGTCTAATAGTCTAAGTATCTTTCATAAAGTTACGCAAACAAATACTATATGGATATGACTAATCAGAAGTTAAAGGACTGTATTAGTAATAATGTTTCTGATATTACTAGAAAGATTTTAAATAATGCTTTATATAGGCACATTTTTCAGAAAGGTGAACAACATAGTATTAGATTTTTGATTTTAAAAGTTGTACAAGAACCATTATGGGGGTGATATCAAATTGCTTACAGAAAGTGAGAAGATAAGATGGATTCTTAGAATGAGAGCCCACGTACCACCGGGCTTAAATTGTACTGTCATCTTAAAACCCCTAATTAAAGTTAAGCATCAGCAAGTTTAATTTATTGTGTTTTAATTGTGATAGCATGTGGTTTGGATTTTATTAAAGTGTGTTTTTTATAATTTGATATGTGCCTGATGAAGCCGTAAGGTGAAAGTTTTTACTGACATTGTTGAAATAAAGTCTGCCCAGACTGATATTGGTTGCAGTGGACTTTTCATATTCTTTTGCTTCATTTTGGGTTTACTGGATTAGCTGCCACCTGAGGTATTTTTCTTGAGGTTCTCAGCAATTGCATTATTTATTTTATTTTATTTTATTTTATTTTACATTTGTTAACCGGGGGTGTCTGACTGAGCCGAAAAGGCCCTTTTTCAGCAGAGGCCCGGGGAGAAAAGCTCCACAAAGAAAAATTACAGACACATTTAGTTATTTAGACATAATCAGTATACACACAAATTACAAGAGACATGTTTTTACAGTGGTATGCGGCACAAACAGTTACAGTGGAGAGTACAATCAAAAAAATATTAATTTTAAAAATAAAGGTAAGTAATAGATTTGTGGTGTACGGCTGAACTTTGGAATGTAGGTAGAATACATACATAGTACACAGGTACAGTACATACATTGTAGATTAGCCAGTGTTTGTGAGTAAGATTGAAAACTATTATCAATTGCTCTAGATTTAGTATGTATATGTTATCCGCTTTCACTAGCCTGGGGAGCAATCATGGCACTGCCAACTTTGCTTGAGATGTTGCCTGATGAGGTCTTTAAAGGAGGCTTTGGATGATGTGTTTTGAATGCTAGTAGGGACAGAGTTCCATTTTTTAGCCACCGAACTACTATATAGTGCATCTCCAAAGCTATTGTAGCTGTTGGTGACTTCTAGTAGTAGTTTGCTTGATGATCTAAGAGGCCTTTTGGCTGAGTGATGTTGTACTAGGTTTTTGAGGGCAGGACATTAAAAGGTGGAGTTGTGGTCTTTTCTTCTCATCAGCTGTATTACTCTGTAGGTTATATGGCTTTACATTCTTATGTGACAACATTTTCAAGTAAAAGCATTTGTCAGACTCAGTGAAGTAAACTAACAAGAAAAAATGAGTAGTCAGTGAAGAATATGACAAAAACAAATTCATATGCTATTAACCAATAGGACAGTTCTTTCCATCACAGCAGTTATCTGCATTATTTTTGTACACATAACTACTCATACCATTTTAGGTTTAGCTTATGTGAATATAATGCTTCCAATTCATAAATATTTTTGAATAATTCAAATGACCATAATAATGTCATGTCTGTCAGCAACCAGGTTTAGCCAATCATGGATTAACTGAAGGATTAACTCAGAAGGATAGAGCATTTCTGAGGGAAGCAATACGAGACAGTCAGTAGCAAAGCATGAACTGCACTGTCAGGGGCGGCTCGTGGCATCAGACTGCAGCCCCCTCTGCAAAAAAAAAGAAAAAGTACCTTTTTGTGTTTTGTGTAGTAGACAGTATTCTTTTTTTTGTTTACTTTGTCTCCGAGTCCGCGACTCGGCAAGTTCCTTCCTGCCTCGGCCAGTACGCCAAGATAAAGACTTTAACCGCCTCGGGTTGCGGCGGTTTTAAATAAAGACTTTTTTTTGTTTTTGTTGCAGCCCGGTGAACTAATTAAGGCATCAGTGTGATGCCCAGCAGTCTATGCGGTTCCAAACCGCATAGAATTGGAAGGGGTTCGGGCTGCGACGTCCGCAGGCATGTACATGACGTGCTTGGGCTAAATGCTGCTGATTGGTTGTCGCTCTCTTCCCAGGCTTTATGTGCTGGGAAAAGAGTGAGAATCAAACAGTTTCAGTTGTGGACTGAATGATTCGTGATCGTGACTGAGTCAATCACACAGGGAAGGTCAAACTCTAAGGATTTACCTATTTTTATATATTTTTTTGGGCGGCCTAACTATATTAATTTTTGGCAGCTGTGCTGAAGAAGAAAAGTGAAGAAAGAAGTAGAATAATAAGTTAGAAGAAGAAGAAGAAGAAGAACAGAGTAGAGTACAGTACAGAGAGTTTTCTTCGTGGTGGTATGTATAATATACATTTTATTTTTTATTGCCCCAGCCAACTGTATCTTTGGGCATATGGCTTTGATCCAACTGAAATTAAATAATTGTTATTGTACATTTAGTCATTTATAAATATGTAAACAAATAGATGAGCCACTGAAATGATATTGATCATAAGCTTGAGTCTCGTTTGCAGATGACTTACACACAGGTGAATGTTGAAATAAGTAAATATCACTTACATGGAAATGTTATTATATTTAGACAAAAAAAAGTTTTGGTATATTTTCATTAAGTTCACTCAATTAAATGATTGAAACTTTCTCAGGCCATGACAGAATGCCATTCAATTAAAATGCATTTTATACATGACTGTAAAAAAATGTCACTGGCATGTTTTGACAGATAAAATGCTTTTGTTAGAAAAGAAATATCAAGCTTTCCAACCTATCTCCATTACAAGTTTCAGGACAGTGTACTAGCACTGTTTCAGTCGAATGCATTGCATTGTATTTCCCAGACAGAGTATTTCACAGGGCACTCTGTATCACAGGGACAAAATGTAGCATTTAAGCTATGCCATGTGTAACCTGAGACATTGTCCATTCTTGAACACTACGAAATATCATTTGGATAACTATCATTACTAGTAGAGATTGCTATCCTTAAAAAGTCAGATGTGACAGTGATCTTTTGGCAGTGTAAAGACCAGACAACTTGCTTGCACATTCATAGCTTATCTTTGAAGAATGCATTGAAACAAAATGTGTTATAAGAGTTTGCTGGCCCTACCTAATGCAGAATGTCTAGGCATTGGTAGAATTAGCTGATCTATACTCCGCAGAGCTACCTAGTGCCTGTCTGTAATGAGGTGCCTGGTGCATATTAGCCCAAAATGTAACAAATCCTCTCAAGCCAGTGGGCCATTAGCAAGCTCATCCCCTGCACTGGGAGCTTGCGTCTCACCCTCATATTTAAGACAATGCTTTAGAATGATAAAATATCTCACTTTCCAGAAATGTTGAAAACTCAGTCCTCCTCAACATACATTCCCTCAAAGATACTGTACATCAAACATATGTACAAGATATGAGTGTGCACACTGCGCATTCAGGTTAACAAGGTTGATTCATGCATACTGGGTATTTATGTATACAAGATATACAGACACATTTTTTGTGGTCTTTGTCCTACGTTTATTTATGGCTTTGTCCAGATTTCTTGCTCTAAGAGACTGAGAGGTATGTGAGGTTGCTAATCAAACCCTGGTCACCAGTATTACTAATGAGAACTTCTTACTCTACACCACTAAGCTGGCTGCCTGAGATTCAGTGTTCCTCAAGTCTTGACTACCTGCTTAAGCTGTTTTGCATTTACCTTCAAGCACTGTGCGGAAAGGAACTGTGGACAGCCAAGGCTGTCAAAATCTTGAGAGGCTTTCATTATAGCCTTGGACCTTGGATGTAAAACTATAATTATGTTTCAAATCTGGGTGCAAAAGGAACCACAGAAACAATGAAGGTTTCAGTAGACTTGCCTGTTTCTTGCTTAGTTGCTTGTGGTGTTTGTAAAATCATAAACATAATAACACTCCCTAGCAGAGAAGTGTTCTGAATGAAAAAAAATGCTTAGTGAAACTGGTTGTATTCCCTCTTTTTGTTCTGAACCAGCACAACCTAGGTATTATAATGCATTTGAGTGACTCATAATTTGTTACAAAGGTCAGTAGCAAGTTTGCTGTATCTTAAACGTTACATCCAGAGGATGCATTGCTAAATATCTAATGTCAAGTCTGTTTCAACATGCTTTTGAGAAGATTCCATTCACGGTAGAGTGCTCGTGTAAACTGTAAGTTAACTATTTTGCTTGCTTAGTCTCATCAAACCTGCAGAACTTGGATTGAGTAGGATGAATTACTGGAGACTACTGCCTCAACTCTAACACAGTCTACCATATTCCTCCATCTGTTGTAAAAATACAAATTCCTCTCTGCATTTGTAAAAATAAATATTTGTGGGGTTGTTAGACGTAATGCTTGAATGAAGAAAAATAATGTCATCTTGAAGGAGAAACCTCATCTGTTGAAGATAGGTGCATATTTAGGTTTAGACTTAAAAATGACCGTCCAGGTCACACTTGGAGCATGTATATTGT
Source organism: Protopterus annectens (assembly GCF_019279795.1). Lineage (NCBI taxonomy): Eukaryota > Metazoa > Chordata > Ceratodontiformes > Protopteridae > Protopterus > Protopterus annectens. Next base: position 382,325,368 of record NC_056732.1, on the reverse strand, counting down.
GGGTTACAGCGGTTAGTAAAAGCATGGATCCTCATTATTACAATGGGAATCTTATCTACTGTATAGTAAAGGATGTCTGCTGAATTATTAGAGTTTCAAATAACACTACTGAATAATATTTGTATTTTGTTTGAAAGGATCCTTCCAGTCTGTATCACAAGGATTATTATTTTTTTTTTTTTATCTACTCCCAAAACACTGTCACACAATGTATTACAGTATTAGTCCCATAAAAGTTAACATCTTGAAGAATTGATGTAAAGCTCTTCTTTGTAGACAAATGCATATTTAGGTTTAGACTAACATGTAAGTACCTACCCTGGTTGCACTTGCAACATACACACAGTGGCGGTTGTAGTGAAAAAGTATGGATTCATTTCATTACAATGAGAATCTTTTTATCTGTATGTGTAGGATGTGTGCTGAAGTACCAGAGTAAAGTTTCAAAAACACTACTGAATATTGTTTGAAGATGATCCTTCCTCTTTGTATAATGAGTACTGATGAAATCCCAAACTACTGTATCACAAAATATTATGACATTTACCCCACAAAGTTAATGTCTTAAAACACTGACATAAAGAATTCTTTTGCAGGGAAAATCCCCTTACACTCCCAGACTACTGCTTCTCAGTATGCTAAGCCTGAGGTTAGACAGCCTTGGTGCTAATGGCTGCACCACCGTGGCCGCCTTACGAAAAACAGTTCTGCAGTCCCTAAATATCTGCCATACTGACTGAGCATTTATTTCATGTAAATAAGTATGTCCAGCATTGATCCCATTGCACCATAGCTCCACCCCTTTTAGTTGACCCCACCCCTTCCTGTTGGCCCCACCCATTCAGCTGTCTCCTGCAGCCTCCCTTTGATTTGAAGTCACCAGCCGCCACTTGTCAATTAATAAGAAGAGCTTCATTTGCTTCTCGTTAAGCACAAAACTGTTACTGTCAATTAAGCAAGCAATAATGCCCAATAGGATGTGTGTTATTGTGTAAATAATGCACACCTAGGGGTGTTGTAAGTGTTGATGCCCCAGAAGGGCATTATTTACACAGGAACACACACCTTGGAGGCCATTATTGTCCTTAGAGAATGACTCTAAAATTGTTGTGTTATACTTACTTAGTTTTTTATTACTATATTATATACACACACATATATATATATATATATATATATATATATATATATATATATATATATATATATATTTATGTAAAACATTTCTTCAGTCTAATGGTTCAAGCTTGCTGTAATATATGTGAATGGTGTTGGAGGAAATACTTTACATCCAAAATATAACATTTTCAAAAAATGACTAGATATTTATTTCATTTTTTGGTCCCTTATTCCTAAATTTTGTGGTTTGTTGCCAATCACTGGGGATTGAAGTCACTAAATAAAGACATACATAGGTTCATAGGTTCATAGGTTCATACTAGGCTATCTGCCCAAGGGCATTTACAAGCCTAGCCCATAGTTTTGTGGCTTACGCCACCCCTTTAGTATGGGGAAATATACCCATTATTTTGCTGTGCCTCTGTCGAGCAGTGACACTGAGGTAATCCTTGGGGTATATCTGCGATCTCCCATCCATTGGTCAAGATTTCTCTTGAACAAGGCCAGCGAGGTGCTCTGCCTCACATATACCGGGATTTTGTTCCACAGCATAGGGAGTCTTTGGGTGATGAATCTATCCCTCCAGCACATCCTATTAATAGCCGTGTCGAGGTTTAAGTCTCCGCCTTGTGGCTCTGATGGATCTAGATTTTTTGAGGTGAAGCATATTCATCAAATCTGGGTTTGCCATGGCCTTGTATGTTAGGCAAAGGTCACCTCTGAGCAAGCGGTAAGCGACTGAATAGAGCTGGAGTTCTTTCAGTCGGGCAGCATAGGACAGATTTTTGAGACCCTTTATCCTTTTGGTGAGGAACTTTTGTGGCCTCTCCAGCTGCTGCAAGTGTCTGGTCAGATACATTCCGAATGGGGCATTGTACTCAATCATTGGTCTGATGAGTGATGAGTAGAGGGACACAATGACCTCCCTTGATCTAGATGAGAATCCCTTCATGATAAGGTGGGCAATGTAGAAGGTCTTCCTAACTACTTTAGCTACATGGGTGTCGAATGACAGACTACTATCAACCTGGGTCCCCAGGTCCCTGATAACTTCTTCTGTGCTCAGTGGATTGCCACCTATTTGGTAGCTAGGGGTAACCTTGTTTTTCCCGAAGGGTATGACTATGCATTTTTTGGCATTTAACTTTAGGCCATGGCTCTGGCACCAGTTATCCATTTCTGTGAGACCCTTCTGAAGGATATCTATGTCAGATGTGTTTTCTACTATGGCGCCCAGTTTGCAGTCATCTGCAAACTTTGTCAGCCATAACCCTCCTGTGTTTGCTTGTACTTCGGAGAAGTAGATGCCAAACAAGAGTGGGCCTAGGACTGAGCCCTGTGGGACACCACTTGTGACAGGCTTTGAGTTTGACATGGCGCCAGCAACTCTGACCCTGTGGGTTCTGTCACTCAGCCAGTTTGCAACCCATCTTGTGATGTATGGGTTAATATTTAAGCTGATGAGTTTTTCAATGATACCCGAGTGGGGTATTGTATCGAAGGCCTTCGCCAGATCAAGGTAGGCTGTATGGACTGCCTTTCCTCATCAATGGCTTTGGTGACTGTTTCAAAAGTCAACCAAGTTTAAAAGGCATGATCTGCCTTTGACAAAGCCAAACTGGGTTGGATCCAAAGTCTGCAAATTCCCTATGTCTTTATTTATGAGGTCCATTATGATTCTCTCCATGGCTTTGCAGATAAGGCTTGTCAAGCTAATGGGCCGGTAATTTCCAGGGTCGGTGGAGGCACCGCCTTTGTGAAGTGGGACCACAGTTGCAGTACGCCACTCCCTGGGTACGTATCCAGAGGTAAGGCTCTGATTAAACAGCTGTCCTAGCTGTGGGTTTAATTCCTAGAGGCCTTTGGCTGAGTGATGTTGTACTAGGTTTTTGAGGGCAGGACATTAAAAGGTGGAGTTGTGGTCTTTTCTTCTCATCAGCTGTATTACTCTGTAGGTTATATGGCTTTACATTCTTATGTGACAACATTTTCAAGTAAAAGCATTTGTCAGACTCAGTGAAGTAAACTAACAAGAAAAAATGAGTAGTCAGTGAAGAATATGACAAAAACAAATTCATATGCTATTAACCAATAGGACAGTTCTTTCCATCACAGCAGTTATCTGCATTATTTTTGTACACATAACTACTCATACCATTTTAGGTTTAGCTTATGTGAATATAATGCTTCCAATTCATAAATATTTTTGAATAATTCAAATGACCATAATAATGTCATGTCTGTCAGCAACCAGGTTTAGCCAATCATGGATTAACTGAAGGATTAACTCAGAAGGATAGAGCATTTCTGAGGGAAGCAATACGAGACAGTCAGTAGCAAAGCATGAACTGCACTGTCAGGGGCGGCTCGTGGCATCAGACTGCAGCCCCCTCTGCAAAAAAAAAGAAAAAGTACCTTTTTGTGTTTTGTGTAGTAGACAGTATTCTTTTTTTTGTTTACTTTGTCTCCGAGTCCGCGACTCGGCAAGTTCCTTCCTGCCTCGGCAAGTACGCAGACAAGACTTTAACCGCCTCGGGTTGCGCGCGGTTTTAAATAAAGACTTTTTTTGTTTTTGTTGCAGCCCGTGAACTAATTACATCAGTGTGATGCCAGCAGTCTATGCGGTTCCAAACCGCATAGAATTGAAGGGGTTCGGCTGCGACGTCCGCAGGCATGTACATGACGTGCTTGGGCTAAATGCTGCTGATTGGTTGTCGCCTTCCCAGGCTTTATGTGCTGGGAAAAGAGTGAGAATCAAACAGTTTCGGTGTGGACTGGAATGATTCGTGATCGTGACTGAGTCAATCACACAGGGAAGGTCAAACTCTAAGGATTTACCTATTTTTATATATTTTTTTGGGCGGCCTAATCCATATTAATTTTTGGCAGCTGTGCTGAAGAAGAAAAGTGAAGAAAGAAGTAGAATAATAAGTTGAAGAAGAAGAAGAAGAAGAACAGAGTAGAGTACAGTACAGAGAGTTTTCTTCTTGGTGGTATGTATAATATACATTTTATTTTTTATTGCCCCAGCCAACTGTATCTTTGGGCATATGGCTTTGATCCAACTGAAATTAAATAATTGTTATTGTACATTTAGTCATTTATAAATATGTAAACAAATAGATGAGCCACTGAAATGATATTGATCATAAGCTTGAGTCTCGTTTGCAGATGACTTACACACAGGTGAATGTTGAAATAAGTAAATATCACTTACATGGAAATGTTATTATATTTAGACAAAAAAAAGTTTTGGTATATTTTCATTAAGTTCACTCAATTAAATGATTGAAACTTTCTCAGGCCATGACAGAATGCCATTCAATTAAAATGCATTTTATACATGACTGTAAAAAAATGTCACTGGCATGTTTTGACAGATAAAATGCTTTTGTTAGAAAAGAAATATCAAGCTTTCCAACCTATCTCCATTACAAGTTTCAAGACAGTGTACCTAGCACTGTTTAGTCGAATGCATTGCATTGTATTTCCCAGACAGAGTATTTCACAGGGCACTCTGTATCACAGGACAATAGCATTTAAGCTATGCCATGTAACCTGAGACATTGTCCATTCTTGAACACTACGAAATATCATTTGGATAACTATCATTACTAGTAGAGATTGCTATCCTTAAAAAGTCAGATGTGACAGTGATCTTTTGGCAGTGTAAAGACCAGACAACTTGCTTGCACGTTCATAGCTTATCTTTGAAGAATGCATTGAAACAAAATGTGTTATAAGAGTTTGCTGGCCCTACCTAATGCAGAATGTCTAGGCATTGGTAGAATTAGCTGATCTATATCTGCAGAGCTACCTAGTGCCTGTCTGTAATGAGGTGCCTGGTGCATATTAGCCCAAAATGTAACAAATCCTCTGCAAGCCAGTGGGCCATTAGCAAGCTCATCCCCTGCACTGGGAGCTTGCGTCTCACCCTCATATTTAAGACAATGCTTTAGAATGATAAAATATCTCACTTTCCAGAAATGTTGAAAACTCAGTCCTCCTCAACATACATTCCTCAAAGATACTGTACATCAAACATATGTACAAGATATGAGTGTGCACACTGCGATTCAGGTTAACAAGGTTGATTCATGCATACTGGGTATTTATGTATACAAGATATACAGACACATTTTTGTGGTCTTTGTCCTACGTTTATTTATGGCTTTGTCCAGATTTCTTGCTCTAAGAGACTGAGAGGTATGTGAGGTTGCTAATCAAACCCTGGTCACCAGTATTACTAATGAGAACTTCTTACTCTACACCACTAAGCTGGCTGCCTGAGATTCAGTGTTCCTCAAGTCTTGACTACCTGCTTAAGCTGTTTTGCATTTACCTTCAAGCACTGTGCGGAAAGGAACTGTGGACAGCCAAGGCTGTCAAAATCTTGAGAGGCTTTCTATTATAGCCTTGGACCTTGGATGTAAAACTATAATTATGTTTCAAATCTGGGTGCAAAAGGAACCACAGAAACAATGAAGGTTTCAGTAGACTTGCCTGTTTCTTGCTTAGTTGCTTGTGGTGTTTGTAAATCATAAACATAATAACACTCCTAGCAGAGAAGTGTTCTGAATGAAAAAATGCTTAGTGAAACTGGTTGTATTCCCTCTTGTTCTGAACCAGCACAACCTAGGGTATTATAATGCATTTGAGTGACTCATAATTTGTTACAAAGGTCAGTAGCAAGTTTGCTGTATCTTAAACGTTACATCCAGAGGATGCATTGCTAAATATCTAATGTCAAGTCTGTTTCAACATGCTTTTGAGAAGATTCCATTCACGGTAGAGTGCTCGTGTAAACTGTAAGTTAACTATTTTGCTTGCTTAGTCTCATCAAACCTGCAGAACTTGGATTGAGTAGGATGAATTACTGGAGACTACTGCCTCAACTCTAACACAGTCTACCATATTCCTCCATCTGTTGTAAAAATACAAATTCCTCTCTGCATTTGTAAAAATAAATATTTGTGGGGTTGTTAGACGTAATGCTTGAATGAAGAAAAATAATGTCATCTTGAAGGAGAAACCTCATCTGTTGAAGATAGGTGCATATTTAGGTTTAGACTTAAAAATGACCGTCCAGGTCACACTTGGAGCATGTATATTGTGGGTTACAGCGGTTAGTAAAAGCATGGATCCTCATTATTACAATGGGAATCTTATCTACTGTATAGTAAAGGATGTCTGCTGAATTATTAGAGTTTCAAATAACACTACTGAATAATATTTGTATTTTGTTTGAAAGGATCCTTCCAGTCTGTATCACAAGGATTATTATTTTTTTTTTTTTATCTACTCCCAAAACACTGTCACACAATGTATTACAGTATTAGTCCCATAAAAGTTAACATCTTGAAGAATTGATGTAAAGCTCTTCTTTGTAGACAAATGCATATTTAGGTTTAGACTAACATGTAAGTACCTACCCTGGTTGCACTTGCAACATACACACAGTGGCGGTTGTAGTGAAAAAGTATGGATTCATTTCATTACAATGAGAATCTTTTTATCTGTATGTGTAGGATGTGCTGAAGTACCAGAGTAAAGTTTCAGAAACACTACTGAATATTGTTTGAAGATGATCCTTCCTCTTTGCATAATGAGTACTGATGAAATCCCAAACTACTGTATCACAAAATATTATGACATTTAATTCCCCACAAAGTTAATGTCTTAAAACACTGACATAAAGAATTCTTTTGCAGGGAAAATCCTTACACTCCCAGACTACTGCTTCTCAGTATGCTAAGCCTGAGGTTAGACAGCCTTGGTGCTAATGGCTGCACCACCGTGGGTCATATCACGAAAAAACAGTTCTGCAGTCCCTAAATATCTGCCATACTGACTGAGCATTTATTTCATGTAAATAAGTATGTCCAGCATTGATCCCATTGCACCATAGCTCCACCCCTTTTAGTTGACCCCACCCTTCCTGTTGGCCCCACCCATTCAGCTGTCTCCTGCAGCCTCCCTTTGATTTGAAGTCACCAGCCACTTGTCAATTAATAAGAAGAGCTTCATTTGCTTCTCAGCACAAAACTGTTACTGTCAATTACAAGCAATAATGCCCAATAGATGTGTGTTATTGTGTAAATAATGCACACCTAGGGTGTTAGGTGTTGATGCCCCAGAAGGGCATTATTTACACAGGAACACACACCTTGGAGGCCATTATTGTCCTTAGAGAATGACTCTAAAATTGTTGTGTTATACTTACTTAGTTTTTTATTACTATATTATATACACACACATATATATATATATATATATATATATATATATATATATATATATATATATATATATATATATTTATGTAAAACATTTCTTCAGTCTAATGGTTCAAGCTTGCTGTAATATATGTGAATGGTGTTGGAGGAAATACTTTACATCCAAAATATAACATTTTCAAAAAATGACTAGATATTTATTTCATTTTTGGTCCCTTATTCCTAAATTTTGTGGTTTGTTGCCAATCACTGGGGATTGAAGTCACTAAATAATGACATACATAGGTTCATAGGTTCATAGGTTCATACTAGGCTATCTGCCCAAGGGCATTTATAAGCCTAGCCCATAGTTTCAGGCTTCGCCACCCCTTTTGTTTGGGGAAATATACCCATTATTTTGCTGTGCCCCTGTCGAGCAGTGACACTGAGGTAATCCTTGGGGTATATCTACATCTCCCATCCATTGGTCAAGATTTCTCTTGAACAAGGCCAGCGAGGTGCTCTGCCTCACATATACCGGGATTTTGTTCCACAGCATAGGAGTCTTTGGGTGATGAATCTATCCTCCAGCACATCCTATTAATAGCCGTGTCGAGGTTTAAGTCTCCCGCCCTTGTGGCTCTGATGGATCTACATTTTTTGAGGTGAAGCATATTCATGAAATCTGGGTTTGCCATGGCCTTGGATGTTAGGCAGGGGTCACCTCGGAGCAAGCTGTTTAGCGACTGAATAGAGCTGGAGTTCTTTCAGTCGGGCAGCATAGGACAGATTTTGAGACCCTTTATCCTTTTGGTGAGGAACTTTCTGGCCCCTCCAGCTGCTGCAAGTCTCTGGTCAGACACATTCCGAATGGGGCATTGTACTCAATCATTGGTCTGATGACTGATGAGTAGAGGGAGACAATGACCTCCTTGATCTAGATGAGAATCCTTCATGATAAGGTGGGCAATGTAGAAGGTCTTCCTAACTACTTTAGCTACATGGGTGTCGAATGACAGACTACTATCAACCTGGGTCCCCAGGTCCCTGATAACTTCTTCTGTGCTCAGTGGATTGCCACCATTTGGCAGCTAGGGTAACCTTTGTTTTTCCCGAAGGGTATGACTATGCATTTTTTGGCATTTAACTTTAGGCCATGGCTCTGGCACCAGTTATCCATTTCTGTGAGACCCTTCTGAAGGATATCTATGTCAGATGTGTTTTCTACTATGGCTTCAGTTTGCAGTCATCTGCAAACTTTGTCAGCCATAACCCTCCTGTGTTTGCTTGTACTCGAGAAGTAGATGCCAAACAAGAGTGGCCTAGGACTGAGCTCTGTGGGACACCACTTGTGACAGGCTTTGAGTTTGACATGGCGCCAGCAACTCTGACCCTGTGGGTTCTGTCACTCAGCCAGTTTGCAACCCATCTTGTGATGTATGGGTTAATATTTAAGCTGATGAGTTTTTCAATGATACCCGAAAGTGGGTATTGTATCAAGGCCTTCGCCAGATCAAGGTAGGCTGTATGGACTGCCTTTCCTCATCAATGGCTTTGGTGACTGTTTCAAAAGTCAACCAAGTTTAAAAGGCATGATCTGCCTTTGACAAAGCCAAACTGGGTTGGATCCAAAGTCTGCAAATTCCTATGTTTTTATTTTTGAGGTCCATTATGATTCTCCTGAAGGGATTGGAGATAAGGCTTGTGAAGCTAATGGGCCGGTAATTTCCAGGGTCGGTGGAGGCACCGCTTTGTGAAGTGGGACCACAGTTGTGCACGCCACTCCCTGGGTGCGTATCCAGAGGTAAGGCTCTGATTAAACAGCTGTCCTAGCTGTGGGTTTAATTCCTCATTGAGTTCAGGGAGCACACAGCCGGGGACACCATCAGGTCCCATGGATGCTGTGTTTTTGCTTTGGAGAGAGCAGTTCTCACTTGGGCGTTGGAGATGTTTGGGGCTGCAATCATTTGGTATAGATATCTCTCCTTTTGGGGAGGGGGAGAAGTTTGCACTGAACCTGTCAGCCAGTATGTTGGCAATGTCCGGTAGGATCAGTAATCTTCACATCATTTTGAACTAGTTCTGAGCATATCTGGGAGTTTCCTCCCAGGTTTCTAACATAGCTAAAGAAGGCCTTATGATTGTCTTTTGAGTCTTTAGCTATTTTTCTCTCAAAATTTGCTTTGGATGATTTTATGAGAGCTCTTAGTTTTTACTTATAGTGATCAAGGGTGTCTTACCTTTAAGGATTTTGCTCTATCTTGTAGTAGCTTCCTCCTTTTGTTGTAGAGTTTGTTTATGGCTGGGGTCCACCAGACTGGACGCTTGCCTTTGGTACAGAGAGTCTTTGTTTTGCTTGGGATTGCCTTATCCATGCAGTCCTGCAGGTGCTGGTAGAAGGCATTTGTAAGTGATTCAGCCATGTGTACTGTTTTCCGCCGCTCGGGGCCTTAAAGGAGACCACACTAGTCTTTAGAAGTGTGAAGTCGGCTTTCGGAAGTTCTTTACTGTGGTCTTTTTATTTCAGGTGGGGTGGGATGAGGACCTCCAGTGAGATTAGTTTGTGATCTGATCTCACCAGTGAGGGGTATACTTCGGTGTTGAACATTGTGCCCCATGTTCGTGATGATGAGGTCAAGCATGTTATCTCCTCTTGTGGGGATGGTAACTAGTTGTTCCATGGCATTTGAGTTTATGAATTCCAGGAACTTTTGGGCTAGGGTGTTTGGGCTTGAGTAGTGTTCCCAGTCTATATTAGGGTAGTTGAAGTCACCTAGTATGATGGTGTTTGGTGATACATTTATCCCTCTAGTGTTTTCAGGAAGGCCATGTGAGGTTCCTGAGTTTGTGAGGGTGGCCTGTAACATGCTACAATTTGCAGAGCAGTTTTGCCTATGGTTAATTGCACCTGGATGGTCTCCGATGCATCGCATTGCAACCAGTCTTGAGGTGTGGGAGTCCTTGATGAATATGGATACACCCTCCTTTCTTGGTATTGTCCGGATTTTGGGGCCGAACGCATGATATGAGGTAAAACCTGATAGTGCTGGGGTGCTCTCAGGAGCCTTGAACCAGGTTTCTGTCACAGCACAGACATCGATGTTCTCCATACTGAGAAGGGCCTCGAGTGCGTGCATTTTGAGATTCAGACTTCTGGCATTGAGCAGCATTACCCTTAGTTTTTTCCTTTTGTGTTCTAGGGTGGTAGGTTTAGAATTTGAGCCTTGCCTAAAAAAGGCACTATGGGGTGGCAAGAGCCTTTGCCAATATCCGGAATCCCAGGGTGACAGGTGCAAGCCGTCCTCATGAAGCAGCGTGGCTTGTCCAGCATGTCATCCCAGGCAGACAGACACTGATCCCCTTTGAATGACACCAGTGTTTAAGCCACCATTAAAGCTAATCATCTTATCTCTGTATTGTGGCATCATTCTTGGTGAAGGTAGGATACTGCTCAAGGTCAGGGTCATACCTGCCTGGGCTACATAATCAGAGAGCCCTCGATGTCTCTTTTCATGTAGTCCAAGGAGGTACGCCTCAGGTCGCTTACACCAGCGTGGACAATGACTGAGTCGTATTTGTACCTGCTGCTGAGAGACCTGAGTGCTTGCGTTATGTGGCGGATTCTAGCGCCTCACAGGCAGCTTACTGTGACCTTCTCCTTACTCAGTCTGGTGAGCGGGACGCCAGTGTGTCTGACTATGGAGTCACCAATGACTAGTGTGTCTGGCATTTTGTTTGGCCTTAAGGGCTGTGACTGTTTGACACTCTGACTGTGAGGTCTATGTGTTGCAGGTGATGTGTTCTGAGGTGGTGGTTGTTTGGGTGTCTGCTTTGGTGGCCTCTGCTGTTTTGGTAGATTTTGATCAGAGCCTCCGGTATGTCTTTGTGTGTTTATGTGTATGATTTGAGGTTGTGATGGTACTATGTGAGACTGGGTCTATAGTGTGTGTGGTAACCTTCTCCTCCCGACTGGTCTTGCCAGTCCTATGTTGAGAGAGCACAGCCCAGTTTGGCTGTATAGTTGCATCTCGCATGTATTTGTGGTTTGTGGGAGGAGGAGAGGGTTGTTCAGGTACATGAGGCAATTGTAACATTGCCTCAATATTCCCAGGTTCACCAGCTGAGCAGGAGAGGACACTAGCAACTGATCCTCGACATGCTAGAAGGAATAGACAAAAAAACTTTAAAGAAGATTCCGGGACGTGGATGACCGAGAAATGGGGTTTGCCTTTGGGGTACTATCTATGACAAGAGCAATCGTGTCAAGGTAATAAGTACTGTAGGAGCAAGTGCTAGGCTTAACAGATAGAGAATAGTCTACTTGGAGTCAAGTAGAGATGATCTTTTTAGTTATAGTATACGATGATTAGATCAGTAGTATAGTTCGAGGAAGGTAGCTTTAAGGAAAATTTGAAGAGTGGGAATTTAGGTAGCCCAAATAGTTTAAATCTGGCTTAACCGCGCTGCCCCAGTGTGCAACGGTAGCAGCTCAAGAAATGGCGCTAACCGCGCAAACGCCGAGTTTAGCGTTTTTTATATCAGGGGGCTGAAAGAAGCTAGGAACTGGCCCAAAACGACCAATAAACTACAAGTTGCTGGCTGAAACCTCACAAAACTGGACCAACAGGCAGCTCAATGCTTCCCACTCCCACTGGTAAGCAAGGGAACTTCCTCTGTTCCAAATTAGGTAAAGATTCAGTAACAGGAACTGCAAACAAAGCCCAGGGATCAGCAAGCTCTGAAACTGGACTATTCTAGCTTAGTAAGGCGGGAAAACAAGAGATATTTTTTTTTTTTTTTTTTTTTTTTTTCAGAAAACAAGCAGAAACAGATACAGTAAACACTTATAAATGCTATAAATCGGCTATCACAGCCTACACAAACAATTTGCAACAGTTACAGATTTTAAAAGTAACAAATTGAGAAACAAGTGCAAAAACAGAATAAATGCAGAAAAACAGTAACAATGTATCAGCAAGCAGGCAAAATACAGTTGCTAGATAAATAGAAGTGGAAAGCCACAAAATTATACTTAAATCAGGTAAAGTCGCTTTTAGCTCTCAGCTTGGATTACTCTGCTGGCCACCACGAGGATCTGTGCTGAGTAGGTACAAGCCAAAAACGCTGCTTAGAGTTTTTATATCAGGGGCTGAAAGAAGCTAAGAACTGGCCCAAAATTACCAATAAACTACAAGTTGCTGGCTGAAACTCACAAATTGGACCAACAGGCAGCTCAATGCTTCCCACTCCCACTGGTAAGCAATGGAACTTCCTCTGTTCCAAATTAGGTAAAGATTCAGTAACAGGAACTGCAAACAAAGCCCAGGGATCAGCAAGCTCTGAAACTGGACTATTCTAGCTTAGTAAGGCGGGAAAACAAGAGATATTTTTTTTTTTTTTTTTCAGAAAACAAGCAGAAACAGATACAGTAAACACTTATAAATGCTATAAATCGCCTACCGCAGCCTACACAAACAATTTGCAACAGTTACAGATTTTAAAAGTAACAAGTTGAGAACCAAGTGCAAAAACAGAATGAATGCAGGAAAACAGTAACAATGTATCTGCAAGCAGGCGAATTACAGTTGCTAGATAAATAGAAGTGGAAAGCCACAAAATTATACTTAAATCAGGTAAAGTCGCTTTTTTAGCTCTCTGAAGCTTGGATTACTCTGCTGGCCACCACGAGGATCTGTGCTGAGTAGGCACAAGCCAAAAAACGCGGTTAGCGTTTTTTATATCAGGGGCTGAAAGAAGCTAGAACTGGCCCAAAACGACCAATAAACTACAAGTTGCTGGCTGAAACCTCACAAAACTGGACCAACAGGCAGCTCAATGCTTCCCACTCACACTGGTAAGCAATGGAACTTCCTCTGTTCCAAATTAGGTAAAGATTCAGTAACAGGAACTGCAAACAAAGCCCAGGGATCAGCAAGCTCTGAAACTGCACTATTCTAGCTTAGTAAGGCGGGAAACAAGAGATATTTTTTTTTTTTTTTTTTTCTAGAAAACAAGCAGAAACAGATACAGTAAACACTTATAATGCTATAAATCGGCTATCGCAGCCTACACAAACAATTTGCAACAGTTACAGATTTTAAAAGTAACAAATTGAGAAACAAGTGCAAAACCAGAATAAATGCAGAAAAACAGTAACAATGAATCAGCAAGCAGGGGATATAGAGTTGCTAGATAAATAGAAGTGGAAAGCCACAAAATTATACTTAAATCAGGTAAAGTCGCTTTTAGCTCTCTGAAGCTTGGATTACTCTGCTGGCCACCACGAGATCTGTGCTGAGTAGGTACAAGCCAAAAACGCCATTAGCGCTTTTTATATCAGGGCTGAAAGAAGCTAGAACTGGCCCAAAACGACCAATAAACTACAAGTTGCTGGCTGAAACCTCACAAAAACTGGACCAACAGGCAGCTCAATGCTTCCCACTCCCACTGGTAAGCAATGGAACTTCCTCTGTTCCAAATTAGGTAAAGATTCAGTAACAGGAACTGCAAACAAAGCCCAGGGATCAGCAAGCTCTGAAACTGGACTATTCTAGCTTAGTAAGGCGGGAAAACAAGAGATATTTTTTTTTTTTTTTCAGAAAACAAGCAGAAACAGATACAGTAAACACTTATAAATGCTATAAATCGGCTATCGAGTTTACACAAACAATTTGCAACAGTTACAGATTTTAAAAGTAACAAATTGAGAAACAAGTGCAAAACCAGAATAAATGCAGAAAAACAGTAACAATGTATCAGCAAGCAGGCGAAATACAGTTGCTAGATAAATAGAAGTGGAAAGCCACAAAATTATACTTAAATCAGGTAAAGTCGCTTTTTTAGCTCTCTGAAGCTTGGATTACTCTGCTGGCCACCACGAGGATCTGTGCTGAGTAGGTAAAAGCCAAAAACGCTTAGCGCTTTTTATATCAGGGGCTGAAAGAAGCTAGAACTGGGCCCAAACGACCAATAAACTACAAGTTGCTGGCTGAAACCTCACAAAACTGGACCAACAGGCAGCTCAATGCTTCCCACTCCCACTGGTAAGCAAGGGAACCTTCTCTGTTCCAAATTAGGTAAAGATTCAGTAACAGGAACTGCAAACAAAGCCCAGGGATCAGCAAGCTCTGAAACTGGACTATTCTAGCTTAGTAAGGTGGAAAACAAGAGATATTTTTTTTTTTTTTTTTCAGAAAACAAGCAGAAACAGATACAGTAAACACTTATAAATGCTATAAATCGGCTATCGCAGCCTACACAAACAATTTGCAACAGTTACAGATTTTAAAAGTAACAAATTGAGAAACAAGTGCAAAACCAGAATAAATGCAGAAAAACAGTAACAATGTATCAGCAAGCAGATGAAATACAGTTGCTAGATAAATAGAAGTGGAAAGCCACAAAAATTATACTTAAATCAGGTAAAGTCGCTTTTTTAGCTCTCTGAAGCTTGGATTACTCTGCTGGCCACCACGAGGATCTGTGCTGAGTAGGTACAAGCCAAAAAACGCTGCGTTTAGCGTTTTTATATCAGTGGGCTGAAAGAAGCTAGGAACTGCCCCAAAACGACCAATAAACTACAAGTTGCTGGCTGAAACCTCACAAAACTGGACCAACAGGAGCTCAATGCTTCCCACTCCCACTGGTAAGCAAAGGAACTTCTTCTGTTCCAAATTAGGTAAAGATTCAGTAACAGGAACTGCAAACAAAGCCCAGGATCAGCAAGCTCTGAAACTGGACTATTCTAGCTTAGTAAGGCGGGAAAA